>NC_056744.1:292924978-292982478 GCF_019279795.1 Protopterus annectens
ATGGAGACCTGTACCCAAGCATGTTCTGTTGACTGTGGTAGTGTAGTGTTGGTACCCATGGCATGTTGTCCATACAGGGTGCTGTCTTCTATATGTGCTAGTTAGTACACAGCTGGGCAGACATGTCAGTGTCAGACATGTCAGTGTCAATCAAGCATAGGTTGTCTGTATGTATTCCAGCTGGATACATGTCATCTGCACATCTGTAGAGGGACTGACAGGCATCAGTTTTGCTAGTAGCTATGCATTTGGATGACTGTGTAGACAGATGGATGTTTGACAACAATATGTATGCCATTACTACATGTTGTAAGCCCTCACTAACATGTGTTTTACGGATGGTACTCCACAGTTACATTCTACATATCTGGTCATTTTCCAGTAGGAGATATATACGCTGACACAGCCCACACCCCAGGAACACCACAGTGAGGCCCCAGAGTCCAGCTATGCCTGCATGTGTGCTTGTTGTCATTAGTACGTTTAGCAGTCTAACCTTGCCTGGGACAGCACTGTTAACAGTAGTACTGCTATGTTACACTATATGCCAGTGTAACAGCACTCACCCTGGGTTACTACCCCTGCATGTTACACATTCACACAGATAACAGTGCTGTGCAGGTCTCATATACTAGTTTGTCCCAGACATGACACTCACACCACTTGCTACTGTAATGACAGCACATAGACAGATGTATTGGACATGGCATTGCATACACTTATGACAGATGTCATTACACAGGGTTTGACATGGCCTTGTATGTTAAGCAGAGATTGCCTCTGAGTAGATGATATGACACAGAGTATAGCTGGATGTTTTCTAGATGGTTAGCATAGGACATCTGCTTTATGCCTGTGATCTGTTTAGTGGGGTATTCCTGCAGCCTTCCATCTGTTGCAGATGTCTCTTGATGTGCATACAAAATGGTGTCTAGTACTCTATAATGTGTGTAATGAGGGATGAGTACAGTGGGACATTTACCTCCTTTACTGTGGATAAAAAGCCCTTAGTGATGAGGTGTGCCACATAGAAGGATTTCCTCACTGTTGTGGCAATGTTATTCAAGGTGAGAGCACTGTCCACCTGTGTCTGTAGGTCTGTCATCACATGTTTGGTATTTAGTGTACTTGCACATATGTGATAAGTCATGGGTACATGCTATTTCCCAAAGGGGATAACTATAGATTCCTTGGCAGTAAGCTTGAGCCCATGGCTCTGGCAGCAACCATCTGTGTCTGCAAGGTCCTTTTGTAGAATATCCACATCATGTGGGGATTCAGTAATGGCTCACAGGTCACAATGATCCATGACATTTGTTAGCCAGAGTCCCGTAGTGTTGGTCTGTACTTCAGAGAAGTAGATGCCAAACAACAGCAGTCCCAGGACTGAACCCTGAGGTACTCCATATGTCACTCATCTGGAGCTGGAATTGTAGTCGGCAACTTCTACAGTCTGGGTTCTGTCAGTATGCCATGTGGCAACCCATTGAGTGGCAAAGGACTTTATTTCCAGCTTAGTAGGTTAGTCTGTTTCCAGAGTAGGGGATGGTGTTGAAGGGCTTGCCAAGGTCAAGATAGGCTGTGTAGACCACCTTACCCACTTCCACAGCTCTGGATACTGATCCAAAGAATTAAATCAGGTACAGGTGACAAGATCGGCCCTCCACCAGGCCAAACTGGGTGAGGTCCAGTGTTTGAGGTTAGCCAATGTCTTCATTTATAAGTTCCATGATAATGCATTCCATGCCCTTGCAGATCAGGCTTGTCAGACTGATGGGATGGTATTTCCCATGATCCAAGGTGTATCCTGCCCTTGTGGAATGGGATAACTGCAGCTTTGTGCCACACATAGGATACAAGCCTATGGTGAGGCTATGATGAAACATGACAGTTAGGTGTGGTGCCGGTTCATGTTGTAGTTCATGTAGTACACAGCTCGGGATGTCATCTGGGGGGGAATGTGTCACTAAATTGATCTGCCAGGATATTGGCTAAATCCTTGGCATCAGTTCATTTTAATGCCATTCTGTTGTACCTCAGAGCACTTCTGAGCATTGCCATGTCAAATCTGGACATAAGTATAGAATGGCTTGTGGTTGACTTTGGAATATTTGGCAACCTTAGTCACATAACTAGCTTTGAAGGATTTAATGAGGGATCTCACCTCCTTACTGAGGCTGGTTAGGGAGTTGTTTACATCCTGGGATTATCCTATTGTCTTCAACATTTTCTTCCTTCTGTTGTATGTTTTGTTTATGGCAGGGGGATCACCAGACTGACTACATATTTGTGGACAATAGCATCTAGGTTGTATTCGGGATGGCACAATACATGCAGTAGTGGATGTGCTCATGCAGTGCCTTATTGTAGAATTCAACAGTTGATCTTTCAGCTCCCATCTCTATGGGGGTGGCAAGAGCTTTAGGCATTAACCTGAATTCCATGGGCAAAAGGTGCAGACCATCTCTGGCAAAGCATCTTGGTTTGACAATCATGTCGTCCCAGGCACACAGATACTGGATTCCCCCTAAATGACATCAGAAGTTTAGGCAATTGTTGCAGTCATTGTTGTGTATATGTATATATGTGAGTATGTATGTGTATATATCTGTACATACATATCTCCATATATGTATGTGGATATGTATATGTGTATATATCTCTATAGATATGTGGATAAATATGTACACATATATGTTTACCATATGTCCAGGACATGGAGTGGAGCTGACCCTCAGCAGCATTAGTCCAAACCTCTTAGTGCAGGGTGATGTCATGGATGTATTGCAGGTATATCTGTAGATTGCTACAACTGTAATAGGGGTTGTCTTAACAGACATGTTTGGTTTGTGAGGTCACATCTGATGTAGACATGTGTGCCATTGCCTACATACAGACATCCTAGGGAAACAATGTATGGTACCACTGCAGCACAGTATTGCTCCTGTGGACTACAGCAGGGATATGACCAATATATGTGGACACTCTGGCACTCTGTGGTCAGTCCAGATGTGTACACATTTCCCTGTCATGAGAGACATGTGGGCCATGCCTCCCCATGGGTATATCACAACAATACTGGACTACATACGCCCACACAGTATATGCGCGCACACACGCCAGTCTGTCCTGACACAATACCTGATGTTGAAGACGTCACATAGTCACATACTACCCAGTAGATAGTGACATACATCTGTACAGCAGGCCCCTGCTTTGTCAGAGATATACAACAGTTATGGTGGCCTGACAGCAGTATGTCCTGCAAATAACTGGACATAACAGCACACTGTGTAATTACACTAGGCTGCTAGGCATGTCACAAACCACTGTGCAAAATACAGGCAGACTGCCACAACAGTGGACTACATTTTCTGTGGAGGAATACACATGTACTTGCGATTAGTGGTCTTGATATGTGATACACAAGCTTAATATGACACTATAATGACCATCTGATAAACACCATCCTCATATGTACCACTCACAAAGTAACCGTACATACACTAGTCATAGCACAGTGAGGTCCAATGGCTGTCTGTGGTATGGGACACATGTGCCTGGCCCTACAGATGTGTGAGCAAATAGGGTACCATACACTGGAGCAGCATGTAAGATCACAATGTACAGGGCAAAGAACAATTGCATCTACCACAGTCTGTGCACTGCCCAAGGTACGTATGACAATACACAAACTGTTATCAAATTCCTAACTCATTGATCAGCAACCTGCAGCTTGGGAGCCACATGCAGCTCTTACAACCTGCTGTAGTGGCTCCCTGTACCTCTGAGGATTAATGGCTACTGTACCGCAACTCCCACCCACACACAAACACATACAGAGATCAACCAGGGCCAACAAAGGAACACAGTTATGGATGGATGTTAAGTATTGCTCTGATACACTTAGTTCTGTCATATTTAGTATAACAATATTTGAAACCTTATATGTAGTATCTTCATTTTAGGGGTCAAATAGCTGCTGTGGCTCCCGATGACTTTACTTTGGTGGGAGAGGGGAGAGACATGACTCCTGAGATACTGAAGGTTGCAGACTCCTGCCCTTTGTACACAGACCACAGTACTGTACACACAACCACAGACTGTCCAAGTCATGTCCTCAGTAAAAGCCAATACTATAGACAGCATGTCCAGCAGTCTGTTATCTGACTGGCTTGTTATCAGGTATGATGTCCATGAATAATGGTGTACAGCACATATGCAACATATATATGTGGGCTTCAGCTGCACAACATGTGTGTCCCTCTGCAGTGTTTTAGTGTACGTAACATTGTTATATGCTCCTGCAAGTCAGTCTAGGGGGGGTGGGAGCACCATAATTAACCTAGGATGTTACAAAATTTGAGGTATATCAGTAGTAAGCTGGTTTAAGGCATGTGGCTGTACACTAACATACATTTCACCTTGTGAACATTGCTGCCCTACTGATTACTGCCATACAGCCTGTTCTGTTTGTCAGGACAATTGTGATGATTTCATTTATGGATTGTTATGTAACAGATACATCCCACTGTGTCAACCTAGGTCTTTTCCACCTAGGTATTGAGTACAGAGTGTAGTTATATCTGCATTACTTACTGTTGATTGATTGTTATCCTGTTGCCCAGTCTGTCTTTCCTGTTGTACTACTTGAAGGCCTTGGCGTGGACACCAACATATGTTATGCTTTCAGATTACTGTAATAAATTATCTGTTTGAGGGTTTCATTCCTCTCTTTCTATGTATTTCAAAGTCTAACAGCTATATGGCATGGCATATGCAAATGTATTGGTACACAAATAAACCTTTCAAACATATGCAAATCTGTGTGTTGTGTCACATCCTTTGATGTCTCCGTGGATATATGTTTCAGGCAACAATTGTCTTTGGTATGGGTGACACATACACTGTCCATCTGATAAGGTTGCAACTATAGGGATACAGGCTGTTCAATGTAGTGTGCACCCTCCAATTATGTATCTTCCTAGACATACGTACATATGTCTGTGTGTATGTGTAGTTGCATATATCTATATATATGTATATATATATATATATATATATATATATATATATATATATATATATATATATATATATATGTCTAAATATATATATATATATATATATATATATATATATATATATATATCTTTCTGCATACCTGTGTCTGTGTATATGTATCTTAGGAATGTTTTATTGCTTCCGCATTGTACAATCATTATGGCAGCCAGACTGTACTGTATATGTTATCGATGCCAGCCTCACATCATACAAGTGGCATGGCTTACTGTTAACATCTTGTGGCCATGTAGTGTCAGGTCCTGGTCATGGGATTTGCACCAGTTAGTATTGTATTCCAGGGCAGACCTGTTTGGCTGGGGGGTAGAATATCAATACATGTAAGATGTATGTTGCTTGAGCCCCCTCAGCCCCATTAACGGTGCCTGTGGTCATATATGTCTTTGGTATGTGCTGTATTATATCTATAAATATATATCTGTATATAACTAAGAACGAACGTCATGACAGAAAAGCATTCAAAAGGAATTAAAAGGAAAGCAATGGCAATTCATGTATTATTTAGCGCTTTTGTCTTATTTAATATCAAGACATATTCAGAAGGACATGTTTCAGTAATCCAAGCAACCATTTAAACATTATTTACATATTTTGAGCTGTTTATTCAAATTAGCTAAAAAGTTCCTGTCCAATGATAAAGCCAGACCTGTAGTCCTAAGGTTGTAACTGTTACATAACAGGGCATAACGGACACCATCACAAGCACACCGACAAATAGACTAGTCTGTATGGCAAGAGGCAGTATGCTTGCATTAATCCCATTCATGTAAGTAATGTAAATATAGGTGAAGTATATGGTACTGTACATCCAGATACCTTAAGGCAGCTCACCCCTGATACCCCCACATATTGTAACAGCCTAGGTCATTTTTGGTGCTCCCCCCTAGACTCAATAATACAGGGCCATATACCACTGTTACATACACTGGCCTCTGGAGTGCATAAGGGCACACATGTATTGTGTAGGTGACACCCACACCAATATGGTCCCAGCCTCACCGTATGTGTGGAGGATACAACAGCAGTGGACTGATGGCAGCAATGGTAGTGTGATATACTCACAGCCCACTACAGAACAACCAACGACAGCATGACATATGTGCAAAGCTTGGTATGTAGGTGGAGGACAGACACTGGCACCCAGGCACATATGTGGACAACTGTTGCCATACACTAAGCAAGTTGCTGGTGTGACAGCATAGTCTGCAACTTACACTTAGTCAGGGCATTGAGGTTAGAAACAGAAATGGATGTAGCCATGTACCAATAGCACTCAACACACACACTGCAAGTGTAATATCTGACACAGGACTTGTATGGTGGACAGACAAAACATGATAGGCATACCTGTGGCCAGCAAGAGGATATGCTCACAGTTGTGAGCTATGCAGACAGACTGCATTCCAAGGTAAACTGGTATGTACACACACACCCTGTAACGCTAGTACTATACAAAGCATAACACAACTCATCTCGCAGTCTGTCTGTATTTCCTGATCCTCCTACAAATATGTGGTTGCCCTGAGTGTGCAAGTTCTCCTGTAAGAGGTATTGTTACCTGCTGTCGGTAACACTGATGCCCACACACAGGAAGGATGTCTATCACACAGGAAATGTAAAGGGATCACGCCCACATCATGTAGGGATTTATAGTAGGTGGTTGCCATGACCATGGTAATTGGAAGTACTACACATGTGTAATCATATATATATGGCTATCTGGATAAGTATATGTACATCTATTTCCACCATATGTCCTACCCCAGCCCCTATAGTCCCTAAGTCATAGTGCAAGGGGATGTCAGGTATGTATAGCAGGTATATTAGTACACTATTGCTACTGTCATTGGGATTGTCTTCACAGACATGATGTGTGTGGGAGGTCACATCTGATAATAATAGGTGTGCCATTGGCTACTGACAGACATCCTAAGGAGATCATTGTAAAGTACCGCTGCTAGCACGTAATGCCCCTGTGGACTGCAGCAGAGATAATGGCCAATATATGTGGAAATTCTGACACACTCTTTACTGTCCAGAGGTATACACATAAGCCCTTAGTGCAAAACATGTGTACAATGCCTGACAATATGGATGTAGACAGCCATGTAGATGGGTATAACACATGACGACTGGTATACATTTGCCACCATAGGTTATGCATTCACACACCCCTGTCTGGCCTGACGCATAATGACTGCTGGTACAGGGGTGCCATGGCCACATACTACCCACTAGATATTGATGTACATCTGTACAGCATCCCACTGCTCTGTCTGACATACATGACTGTTAAGGGAGGCCCAGCAACAGTACATCTGGCAAGTATCTGCACATGACATCTCACTGGATCAGTACAATAAGCTTCTAGGCATGTAACAATGCACTATAGGCAGACTGGCTCAACACTGGCCTACATCTCCTATGGGGGAATGCACATGTACCTGCATATATAGCAGACTCAACAGGCATGTCACAGCACAGGGTAAGATACACCTGTGTGAAAGTGCATAACCACAACCAATGTGAACATAGCAACAGCCACATATGGTAAGCTAGCATAATATTACAGTATATGGACTATCTGTTCTACACCATCTGCATATGTGCCACTCACAGACTGCCCCTACATATACTGGGCTGCTACACAGTTTGGTCTGATGGCTGTCTGTGGTATGGGACATATATGTGCATGGTCCTACAAACATGTATGGCAATACAGTACCATACAGTGGAGCAGCATGTGACATCAGATAGGAGGGGAACTAGAACAATGACATATACCACAGTCTGTACACAGGCTGAAGTACAAATTAACAATACACACACTGTTGAAATTCACCATAAGTACACAGACCTCAGTATTGTACAAACATCTACAGAATGTCCAGGTTAGGTCATGAAATATTACCCCTATTGTACATAACATGTGCAGCAGTCGGATATATCACTGGCTTATCAGATATGATGACTAATTATGGTTTACAGCACATATGCACAATTTCATGCACAACATATGTACAAAGGTTGACAGAGGTGTGGCTGGAAGCACATACATAGGGCCAATATTGACATGTTGCTGTGATAACCTTATACATTTACTGTAGTAACAGGGTTTGTTGCAACATATGTCCTATGAGGGATATGACATCAGCAACTATCATGGCTTTCACCTTCTACAGACTGCAAGTATCACACTACCTTCTGCAGTCCACAGATAGATGCCCTGTGGGTAACACATGAAACCAAAGGCACAACACTGCCCAGCCTGCAGATGACCCTGCAGATGGGGATTCCTCATAAACATGGAACTGACAAGGCAGGTATTGAGACATGTATGACAGCCTTATCCTCACAGTGTTAAACCAGCATTACTCCAAATGCAGTATAGCAGCACCTGCAGTCTGTAGTCAGGTCAGGCACAGCCCCCTGTTTGTTGCCTTCTTTCCAGAGTGTATGTTGTTAGAGGTAAATCCCCAATCCATCTGAGATGCTGTTTGCCAAACGACAGATCTAGTTCCTGCTCACTGTGAATGATAAGGGCCAACACCACCATGATGTTCCTAGATATTGGAGTGTGTTTCCATGCATACCACGGCTGTTTCACATGCAATCCACTAGGGGAGGGCTGCAATTTGTGCAGAGGCCATCAGCTGTTAATAAGCATCACTTAAAATACACATGCTGCTGCCTAAGCAAAGCAGGTGTGGGTCTCCACATCCACCAAAGAGGGAATGGGAGAGGCAGACAGAGGCAAGGACGTGTCAGGGAGGGGTGAGAGAGTAAAACTGAAGCATGTTAGTGTCACACACCTACCAGCACAAGGTATCAAACCCCTGACAACTATGTAGTGCTATCACAGTTCTATGCAATTATTGGATGTGCCACATGGGTTACCTGCTGTGGAGCACTCATAACATATATGTGATAGTGAGTGACCTCTGCAACAGGGATACAGTAGCTATATGGTAGGTGACGTACATGTGCCTGTGCACATGAACAGGTGCCAGCGTTAACACAGCCACACTCTCACAGGGACAAACACACATTGACACACTTGACAGGGCCAGGTGTACAACTCATCAGTAATGGGATTGCCACAACACATCACTGTGCAGGTATCACATGCACCACACGGGTCATACGGAGGTTGTATGGGCAAAGGGTATGAGGAGGTGTCTGACATTGGACAGCATGCTTCAGTATGCCCATGGGGGTTGTAGTGAGTGTGGATGTGAACATACACACCATACAACACATATACAAACACACAGGGTGCCAGTACTGACATGCATTGGTGCATGTCTGCACGGGTGTGTGGTGGTCGACTGTGCCAGCAGGCTATACTAGGGTAGGCGATGGGTATACCTTGACATCAGGCAACATGACAATGGTCTACGTTGTGGCTCAGTGCTGTGGTTTCTGCATTTGCCCACACAGGTGGGTTTTGTATCCCTCATCCAGTCACCTGGGTGACTATTGTGTGTGGCCAGTGCTGTGCATCGCTTGCCATGTATGTGTTCCTTAGCCTATGACATGGATGGTGTCTGGGATGTGCACACCTCCCACATGCATGTACAGTGACATGTGGAACTGTACCTGGGGTGTCTGGCCCATGTTGTGAACACAGATTATCATCAGATGTGCCAGGCTTGCTCACCTGTGGCAGGAACTGGTAATGGCCAGCAGGTTTACCCTGCACCTACATTGATAGCATGCTAACAACATTCCCTGGCGTGAGTGGCATCTGTCCATACAGGGCTTGTTGTCAGGCATGGTATGTTCATTGTGGATCACATGTGGTGGCACCACAGGTGGTGCAGGTGTCCATTGAGGAACATGGGGGAGGTGCACTGTCTGCATGTACGTGCATATTGGACAGATGGACAGGGTGACATACCCTCTGTAGCCCACTACTATCACTCCATAGTTAGTATCAGCGGCCAATATGCTGTGTACTACCCACATATTGGCTGTTGCCTTGGCATGTGTGGGTTGAGAGTGCACTCTGGGTAATACTGGGGTTGCTAACTGTGATTGCCTGGCCTTGATATCATATGTATAGGTATGGCTTTGCACCCCAGCCTCTCAGCTATTTCACATCTTTTTATCCCTGTAATGTGGACATTGTGATATATATATAGTAAGGCCACCATATAAGAAATATGCAAAACCCACTCCACATTGGCCACAGGTGTCACACACTCACACCCTCCCCACACAGGATATGAGTTACAAACACACACACACACACACACACACACACACACACACACACACACACACACACACACACACACACACCATGTCTGGGAGTTGAACCCCTACCTAACTAAGTTATTATACTACAACACTACACAGTTGTAGTACGCACCACGGACATTACTGGAGTACTCTTTCCCCAAAGGTGTATTTCAGAATGAATGACATCAGCAGGATTGCCAAAGTAGGGCATTTGAAATGTACTGTGTGTGACTAGCGTAAAATGCATTGTTCCCTACACAGACAGTGACACACACACACAAAACATCCACAACCAACATGTGCGAGTATAGAACCCCTAACAGAGGTCTATATCACACTACAGCATAGAGCTGTGATAGGATGCACCATGAGGATTACTAGAGGACCCCTTCCCCAAAGATGTATTTCACAATGACTAACATCAGCAGGATTGCCAAAGTAGGCCATTTGAAATGTACTGAGTGTGGCTAGCCTATAATGCATTGCTCCATACACAGATATTGAAACACACACAAAACATCCAGAACTGCCATGGGTGAGGATGTAACCCTAACACAGTTCTAAATCACACTACAGCAGTACGCAGTTACAGGAAGCACTACAGAGATTACTGGGCTACTACCTTCCCAGAGGTGTATTTCTAAGTGGGTGACATCAGCAGCCTTGCCAAAGTTGAGTATATGAATTGTAAAGAGTGTAAGTACCCTAAAACATTGCTCTCTACACAATCAGAGACAGACAGACATGCACACAAACACACACACAGTTGCCAAGTCTGAGGTTAGAATACCTACCTAGCTACTTTTTTACACTACAGCAGTACAGAGTGTGCTACAGAAACCAATGGCCTACAACGTTCCCAGAGTTGTATTTCTAGGTGGATGACATCAGCACCCTTGCCAAAGTTGAGTATATGACTTATAAGGAGTGTGAGTACCCTAAAAAGCATTGCTCTCTACACAGTCAGTGATAGACAGACACACACATGACCACACACACACAGTTGCCAAGTCTGGGGTTAGAATTCCTCGCTAAGCATTTTATCACACTACAGCAGTACACAATTAAAGGACATGCTACCAAGATTACTGGGCTACAACCTTCCTAGAGGTGTATTTCTAGGTGGGTGATATCAGCCACCTTGGCAAAGTAGAGTATATGACTTGTAAGAAGTGTTAGCACCCTAAAAAGCATTGCTGTCTGCAAAGTCAGAGACAGACAGACACGCACACACACAGTTGCCAAGTCTAGGATTAGAAGTTCTATATAAGTACTTTATTACACTACACAGTTACAGGACACACTACAGAGATTACTGGGATATGACCTTCCCAGAGGTGTATTTCTAGGTGAGTGACCTCAGCAGCCTTGCCAACGTTGTGTATATGAATTGTAAGGAGTGTGAGTACCCTAAAAAGCATTGCTCTCTACACAGACAGAGACAGACAGACACACACACTCACCTGGTCGGGGGGTTAGAACACCTACCTAACTAGTTTATCACACTACAGCATTACGAAGTTTTGGGATGCACCACAGAGATTACTGGGGTACAACCATACCAAAGATGTAGTTCACATTGGATGACTTCAGCAGGCTTGCCATAGTAGGGCTATGGGGAGGGCAGTGTGTGAATGGGCCATGAACCATTCATCTAGGGGTTGACTCACCACATGCGGGCACACATGGGGTCATATGGCACAGGTACATGTATACAGCTGCTAGATGACTACTTCCTTGTACGGTCATGTTGCACAGCTGGCACGTTCACCGCATAGTCTGTAATGCTGACAGATACTGGTGGCTGGTATCTGCAGTGAGTGACATCTGCACCTCATGTGTTTGGGGCCCTTTGGCTGAGTGCTGGGTGGGATAGGCCTGGGTTGCTCCTTGTCACAGTCACCCTCTTCCAGACATCTATGTATGTCTACCTTTGGCTTATTATAGTGTGTCGTCCAGACATATATGTCTGTATTCCTGTCCAGTGCGTGTGCAAGGCATGAGTGGTGCACACTGATGAGTGTCTACACTAACAACTGCAACTGCCAGATATGTCTGGTCCACTGGTGTTTGCAGTCATGGAGTTCATGTGTTTAAGTGTGTGAGCATGCCCGGTATGACCTTTGAGTATGTTGACTGACATTGCCTTCATTTCTCTAAGTATTTGAGCATGCCACTGACTATTTCTATATTTCTACACAGGTGTGGGGGGACACACCTGACTGTTACTATATTTCTATGTAGGATGCGGGGCACACCTGACTATTTCTATATTTCTACACAAGTTTGGGGGGCACATCTGACTATTACTACATTTCTATGTAGGATGGGGGGAAGGCACACCTGACTATTTCTATATTTCTAGACAGGTTTTGGGGGGGCACACCTGACTGTTACTATATTTTTATGCAGCATGGGGGGCACACCTGTCTATTTCTATATTTCTACACAGGTGTGAGGGGGCACACCTGACTGTTACTATATTTCTATGCAGGATGGTGGGAGGGCACACCTGACTATTTCTATATTTCTACACAGGTTTGGGGGGGTCACACCTGACTGTTATTATATTGCTATGTAGGATGGGGGAGGGCACACCTGACTATTTCTATATTTCTACACAGGATTGGGGGGCACACATGACTGTTACTATCTGTCTACGTAGGATGGGGGGGGTCACAACTGACACTTGTACACATTTGCTAGGACTGTATTGGTATGTCGGGTACTACATTTCAGTCTGTAGTCTTACCTATCCTGCTGGCTAGGGGCATACAAGTGTACTACAGTTCTTAGCTTTTAATTACCTACATACTAGTTTCTGACTTCCTAGTCTTCACAATTGACATCCCACTGCCTGGCCTGCTATAGTCTGTCTGTGTAGGCCTGGGCGGGTTACCCATAGGCCTCATTCAGAGGCCATAGTACAGCATGTGTTTGTGTTTGTCTACACCTGTCCTGCTGGCTGTGACTGTTGTTGGGTATGTGAGCCCCTGACTGGCAAGTGTGAGTCACTTATCTTGTGAGTGTCCCAGTGTTGAGGGTGGTGCTGCATGGCTGCCTATGTCGGATGCACATAGTACACTCCCCACACATGGTTAGGCACAGGTAGTGTAATTTTTGGCATCCCTTTTACTGTATGTGAGAGTCAGAGAGAGGTGTTATTCCCTGGGTCCCTCCCATGTCAGTGTATGTGCTATGCATTGCCTCTTTTCCAAAGCCAGGGCATACTGGACATGCCTCCTTCTGCCTACTGGGGCAGGCTCAGGTTGTTCCTCCGCTGAGTCACTCTGTGCCTGTGCAGGCCTTGACAATGGTGGAGGTCTGTGTCGCCCTGCCCCATGCTGTTCCTGCTGCAGCTGTTTCCGCAGGATCATATTGTGTAGCATGGCGAAAAGACAGTTTGGGTACATGTAGTTGCTGAGTACTGAAAGGCTCCACCAGATGTGTCCAGGCACTGGAACCATGACCTGAGCATCCCAAGCACATGCTCTATTATGATTTTTGTTTGTGAGTGTGCTTCATTATGGAGTTCTTGTTCGGGTGTGTGTGCATTTCTGATGGGTGTCAGCAGCCATGGCTCGAGTGCATATCCAGCATTCCCTACTAGGTGACCATGTGGGATGTCCCCATTGGCAAATCTCTGGTACAGCTGCATCAGATGCCAGATGTGGTTATTGTGATAGCTTCCAGGGCAGCTAGCACACACGTTCATTATTATGCCTGGGCATCGCACATGACCTGGCAGTTGATAGAGGGGAAGCCCTTGCGGTTGATGTAGACCCTACCCGGCTCACCAGGTGGTGCTTTAATGTGTATGTGCGTGCAGTCTATTGCACCCACTACCTCAGGATATTCTGCTATTTGGTGGAAGAGACGCATATTGTTGGCCAATGCCTCATGGGTGTTGGGGAAATATATGTGCTCACCGACATGTGCTGACATGGCATCCAGGAACTGGTGGAGTACCCTGTATGCTGATGCCTGTGAGATCCCCATCATATCCCCAGTTGGCCTTTGGAAGGTCAACTTTGTCCCTTGCAGGAAGGCTAATATTGTAGATACCCTCATTGATCTCAGACTATTCATTCGAAAACTCAATTTGGCATTATATTTTGGAGCTGATGGAATAGGGGAGGGTGTCCTTAATGCATCCAACCTCCAAAAACCCAGTTTGTTTAATCCACCTTATAATAAAATTACAGAACTATTCCAAAATATGTGTGAGCAAGACATTAGGAACCACTTTAACAACAGAGAACAGATGTTTATGAGCAACATGAGCCATGAAGAACATGAGATTATTAAATATCTAGCGGATATCAATAGTATACGCATTATGAAACCCGATAAGGGTAGTGGTGTTGTGGTTATGGATAAAGTTGATTATGTGAGTGAGATGCTTGTTATGCTTATGGAAGATAACTATACTGAAGTTAGTAGAAATGAAATTAACATCGCCTATAGAAAAATAGACTTGGCTATTGAAGATATGCTCTTTCAAGGGGAAATCAATGAAGATGACTATCAATATATGACTAACCATACACCAGTTGTTAGTGGAATATTCGGTATCCCCAAAATACACAAAGGGCTAAACAATGTTCGATTTAGACCCATTGTAGATGGTAAGAGGAGCAAAATCTCATTTATTAGTCAATTTTTGGATAAAAAATTAAAATCTGGAATACATAGCATCCCCCACATAACCAAGGACTCCTGCCATTTTTTGGATAAAATCAAGAAACTTGAGGTTCAAGACAATATATGTTTTGTAACTATAGATGTCAACAATTTATTCACATGCATCCCACACAAAATAGGGTTGGCTTGGCTTGAAGAACAATTATTTACAACAGGTAACTATGACCAAGAGCAAGTTAATACTTATGTTAAACTAATGGAATTAGTTTTATACAATAATTTTTTGTTCTTCGAGGAGCATTTATTTTGACAGCGTATAGGAGTAGCTATGGGGGCGGCTTGCGCCCCCACTTATGCCAACTACATCATGGCATATTGGGAGTTTAAATATGTGTTCAATAGTGAATTTTGTCCATTTATTAAATTCTACACATGGTATTTGGATGATATTTTTATTGTATGGCAAGGTGAAAAAACAAAATTAGAAGCCTTCATTAGATATATTAATGAAACAGTTTGGTTTTTAAAATTTTCCCATGAAGTCAATGATGATTACATCACATATTTGGATATAAGTTTGACATACATAAGAGACACCAATACACTTGTATCTAAAATTCATAGGAAACCCACCTTTTCTAATTCGTACTTGCATTATGACAGCTGGCACCCTGACCATCAGAAGAAGGCCATTATCAAAGGCCAAATGGTCAGGGCAGCATGTATGGTTAGTGAAGAAGTGGATTTCCAGATAGAACTGGACTTCATGGTCAAACTGTTTTTGAATAGGGGGTATCCTAGAGACATGTGTGATGAGATTAGGAAAGAGATACAACTTAAAAGGGACAGAGGAATATTCCAACCTATTTTAAAAAGTAAAGATGACCTTTTTAGTGGTAAATTTGAATGTAATAGTGGGGGAGTTCACTTTAATGAACACTTTTTATATGTTCTTACTTTCAATGCTGATGCTGAATTTATTAGAATAATCATAGAGAAAAACTGGGAATCTTTTGCTAGATTAAAAGATTTTTCTGGATTGGCAGCACGTACACCCAAGTTTATCTTTCGGAAGGACAGGACCTTAAAAAATATTTTTGAGAAATGTGGCATGAATACAGACAATGTTGGTAATAACACTAAAAAAATGGGTAATTTCAGATGTGGGAGATGTTTAACTTGCACACATCTCCTAACCACAGGGGAAAACATTACAATTGGAAATATACCCATTTCTATATTAGGGCATTATGATTGCTTCTCCACAAATGTCGTCTACCTTGCTAAATGCCAGATGTGTTTGGCATTTTATGTGGGTAAGACCTGTAGATGCTTTAGGGATAGGATAAAAGAACATTTATTGGATATACAACATGAGAAGCCCACTAATGCATTGTCCAGACACATTATGGCTCATAACAATCATACTTTTAAGTTTTTGGTAATACAACAATTGGTCAAGGACCAACAGGGTAGAGTCACTGATTACCACCTTGACGTATGTGAATTGAAGTGGCAACTCAGACTTAATGCACATCAATATCCTGGCTTGAATGAATTTTTATCCATCAAGCCATTTCTGAGGTTTAGACACATGTTAGGTCACATTTAGATGGTCATGGTCAATAGTTAAGCATCCAGTGAATATGTAGTATTTCTTAATATCACAATAACTTACTAACATCCATAAAGAATATATTCGAATAAGTCAAAGTCAATTTACATGGTTTTGTGTTATTTTATAGTCATATATATTATTATTTTTATTACTATTCATCTATTATTGTTTATTTTTTATTCAGTATTTTTTGAAGCATATATTTACATATATATGTATTTTACTACATATATTTATTAAGTGGATTGATTTTATACACATCATACATTAGTAGTGTTATTTGTCTTTGTAGTATATGTAAGGCAAAATGTTGGATTTAATTGTTTTTCATTTAGTGTGCTCTTTGATTGGTTAATTGAAGACACAATTGAATGATTTGATTATATATAAAGTGTTTCTTTGCTTCACCACACTCTGATGAAGTAATTTTGGACGAAACCTAGGTCAGCTGTGGTGAATTTGTGTATCTTTTATGCAATAAAGTACCGTTGGGTGAGCCTCTGCCTCTGTGGATTTTCTATAGTTTATGGCCTTTGGAAGGTACCTGTAGCTAGTATTCTTAGGCCTACACATACCTTGGTATCCACTGGGATGGGTTCCCCTCTGTTAGTTCTGTGTTTCAGGCGTGGCAGGCACAGCTTGACAATTAGCTGTAGGAGGTCCCTGTCCACCCAATAGCGCTCCCCTATCTCCAGCTCATGTAGCCCTTCGTAGGTTACCCTGGGTCTTTACACTCTTCTCCATCTCCTCACTGTGGGTTGCTCGGCAGCATTCACATCCTCACCACCCTCAGCCTCCCACAAGTTGTATGATAGCTATTGCAGCTCCTAACATTTTGCTGTTGTGAGTGTTAAAAGTTACCCACTTGTTTACACTGGTGGTGTAGAGTGTGGGAAAAAACAGAGGGGAAGGTGTTTGCTTAGCTTATAGTAGTAGTGTTCTGGGCTGGGCTGGTCTGCTGCCTGTGTAATTGGCTGGTTCTGGTATATTTCACCTGGCCGCTAAGCTAGTTCTCCTTGATAACCTTCCTACCGCTGTTTTCCCTTCCCATTGCCTCACTGTTTAAGCACCGCGCAAACAGAGTGTTCAAATGTGCACACTGCTGCTATTTCCTGGTTTAACTTCTTTTTTCTTCCTATAAAATCTGGTGCATGGCACGCACACCCGCTTAGGTAATGTAAAGAGTGCTAGGCAGGTTCGGACATACCCCCTAGCGTAGCTCTGCTAAGCTAGGAGTAAACCCGAGACACAGAGCTCTAGTCTGCTTACAGTATGCCTGACACACCCACCCATGATGTCACCTACCTCCTAGTCTTGCACTCAGCTATTCATACTCTTACACTGTTGGGACCTGACTCACATGCTAGGAAAAACTGGGATTCACTATCCTTCCCGTCATTTGCATCGGATTGCCTGCTAATGCATAGTTACATCTGTCACACTTGAGCCTCCCCCCTTCGCAACCACTATTCACTGGCCAGGTTGTCTTCTACCTGCCATTGACTTGCATGGCAGAATACTGATTTTAGGTAGAATGCTTATTTTAGGTTTATTTTCTTATTTCCCCCCAATCCTATTTGCGCGCCACTGCCATATGTTTAAACAGCTGAGATTGGCAAAAAAAATCGAAAGTTAATTTTTTTTTTATTTTTTGTATTGTTTGCAATGCCAATGTACTTATACTTGGCTATTGGCATGCTTCCTCAGTGATATGCAGCCTTTATTTGGAGCTGTCATAGCTACATTTTGGATTTTGCAGAAATGTACTCGGTTACTAATCGAGTACATTTCTGCAGATAGCACTAGTCTTGCACGGACTATTGCAAGCTTCCTGGATTGCAAAATCACCTCATTTGCATGGACTTCTCCTGAAATGGGGTGATTTGCATACCAGGGCTTAGTCCATGCATGATTAGTGCAGGAGCTCTCGTGCACGCCCATGCAGGCTGTTCCTGGATCGCATGGCAGACATATTGCCTGCATGAGCTCCTGCACTAATCATGCATGCCGTGCATGGCATAGTGAATCCAGGGAACGGTCTTCCCAGAGATCCTTCTCTTACTGTAGCACTAGAAAACTGAAAGGATCTTGTCTGTGGATCTGAAAGGCAATTCCTGTACCCTCAGGTGATTGCTCTATCACACACATATATATAAACACACACACACACACACACACACACACACACACACACACACACACATATATATATATATATATATATATATATATATATATATATGGTTTCACTTTGGAATGTCAAATTCTACAATCTCGAAATTCAAAATATCGAGACTACAATAACGAAAGTGCAATATGCAGAAATTTCACAATGTCAAATGTTAGAATGTCAAGCTGGCTGTTTAAAGTGTTATCATGTGTAAACTGGATGCTATGACTTTAAGACATGTTGCGTGTTAGTATAGTAAATAAGCAGGAAATAAGACTGAGCTTACCTGTCAATCTCTGGTAAGTATCGGAGAGTTTATAGTAATGTGCAGTCTGTCAGCAGTGAAGTAATGGTTCTAATAAAAGGTTGAGGAGAGTTTGTTGTATTTTAATCAGGCAGCCATGCAATACTGAATGGTATGTTTACCATTTTGGTCAGTGTAGTGTGATCTCTGAGTTGATATGTTTAAGTAGCAGGGGTGTGGGGGGGTGAAGGGGGGCTTGCTCTCCTGCTTATACTTGCTAAAAGTTTAAAATAGTTTGTTGCATATTTGTTTTTGTATATTTTTGTGGTGCAGTATAGGAAGTGTAGGTTTGTGTGTTTGTTTCGATGTTATGGGGATCGATGTTTTCAGGTTATGGTGTACTGTTGTTTCGTTACTGTAGTCTCAATATTTTGAATTTCAAGATTGAGTTACTTCGACATTCCAAAGTGAAACCCTATATATATATATATATATATATATATATATATATATATATATATATATATATATATACACACACACACACACACACACACACATATGTGTGTGCGTGTGTGAGTGTGTGTGTATATATATATATATATATATATATATATATATATCTATATACACATAAACATAAACATATATATATATATATATATATATATATATATATATATACATAAAAACACAGCCTGCACCCAGTGAGTGTAAGTAAACCCAATCACTTACACAGATTAAACATATCAACCTGCAATTAACACACATTTTGCAGCATTCAACCAAATAAACTATCTTTTCTCAACCCACACATCACTAAGTAGAAGTCATTGACTCTCGTCTTAGTAATACTTACAAACAGGAGAATGGTTAATTTGCACCCCTGCAGTACCTATGTTAAAGTTCATGCTGGAGTTGCACAGCAGCATGTATGTGAGAGAATGATGCAGTTGACCTCTGAGACCCAAGATAAAGCTGGAGTTGGAGTTTCTTTAGAATGAGAGTCAGTACGTTTTACTCAGTGATCTACAGTTTGATAGGAGAACAATTCAAAATATCTGCACAAGTCAATGCCTCCCCTATTAAAATGCAAGCATTCAAACTGCCGAGTGCCCACAAACCAAACTAAAAAGATCAAAAACACAGGAGAGAGCAAATTTTGAAAAATCACACTTTTCCTTAAAAATTCATTTTGGAGGCAGGGGGCAAACACACCATGCTCCAACTCCAAGATCGTCATACCTCAGAGAAAGGGGAATATTCCAAGAAATGGCACCTCAGACTTAGTATATATAAGTCCAATGTTTTGGCCATTCAGTCTCTGTATTTTGGGGCTTGCTCTAGTGGTTCCCAGCATTTAAAATGGTTACCAAAGCAGCTAATACATGTCTCTACTCTCGAAATGAATGCACAGCTAGAATAAAGTACACAGAGAAAATGTGATAAAGTAACATGAAATCAAACAACTATACCAGAGTCACATTCCAATGTCTGATACTGAAATTGTTTCATTGCATCAGCTAGATCAGCAGGGCTTTGAATAACCGTGTGTGTCACCCATTCATTATAGTTTAGTTATTAGTAGACAATTTGGGCCACAGACTCATTTTCAGTCACAGCCTTATTGAAAGATGCAACAGGATTCCTTTTATACAATGGAAAAATAGTTTCACACATATGCTTATACACAATTGCACATATCTGACATCAACATATAACCAGAGAGACAGGCATAGTATAAGTGAAATATAAACTTAAGCATTAATTAACTGAACATTACAGTTATGTACAACATATCACTTGTTTGGATATTAATTTAATCCTACAGTGAATAAGTAGGGCACAGTGAATCAAAACAATTCATAGCAGTGGGTTGAAGTACACCATGTCATGTACATTTCATCGAAGACATAAAAGTCATTTGAGATTTTCAATATTTGATTGGGAGTGCTTTGACATTAGCAAACATCATACTTAAAAAGACAGATCTTTATTATTAGGTGATTGCTGGACGACGTAAGCTCCAAGGTCTTGGAAACTGCACTAGAAAATTAATTTTAGGTAAAAGCTAAGTGGTTTTTAAGGGTTTTATAAGTTTAAGTGAGAGGTGGTTAAAGCACATAGAGTACAAAGAGGTGCTATGTGTGGGTAGTAGTTGAGGTTGATTAACATTGTCTATACAAAAACAACTGCTTTTTTTTTTCAGAGTATGGCACTGATGTATGACTCAGAGTTCTATGCAACTGGTGTCCAGCCTACCAAAACAGAATTTCACACCTTATTAATTGAATGCTGGAAAGTGTCACTGCCTTAAGGAACATGGCTGGCAACTCCAAAAGTCTTTTTAAATGACATTATACTTAATGTTGTTAATGAAGTAAGGGACTTCTGCTTCTAACTGAAAACCTTTGCTGCAAATAATATGACAGCCTCAAAGAAAGTGAATTAAATGTAAGGTTTTCTTTTGAAAACAAGTTCAAGGAAACATACAGTGTTATTAGAACATCATAAAAGTCTACATAAGACCAATTCTAGAAAAAAATCAGAGGTTTCTGTGAGTGCAAGGCAGAACCTCAACACTAATATTTGACAGTAAAAACTGTTAAGACTAAATACGTTTTTATCAAAAATTTAATACGAGACTGCAGTTTTTTAGAGAATTACCCTTAGTTTGCAATCTTGTAGTTAGTATGTATAAGTAGCAGAGTTCTGAAAGGCAAACTATTAACACTGGTGGGGGGGGGGGGGGGGGGGCATGGGATAAATGCCTTAGCAAAATTATTGAAATATTACAGTGACTTCTAATGTTTACTATTTTTATTTCAGATGGCGCACTGGTCATGCCACAAACTTCTGTTCATATATACAAATACAAATTAACTCTTTGGCGTTGGTTCTAAGATTTACTAGGAAAATAATTACACTGTCAGGGCATAATTACCCTGAGTCCAAAGTCTCTTGACCATTATATTATTTGTTTTTACATTTAATAAAGTTTGTGGTTGATAGTTTCGCCTTGCTACATATTTTGCTTCATTTTTAATAGTAGGGTATGATTACCATCCTAGATTGCATTTATTAACCCTTTACAGTTTGGGCAAAAGGCTTATATGTAGGAATGAACATTCTCTAGCAGGGTGTTAATGTACAGGTAAAAAATAAAGTCCACCACTTCACAGCAACAAATGAAGCTATCCTGAAACACGGACAGTTAAAATCCAAACAACTGCCATTATTTACAACTGGTAAACAGCACTGTGCTGTTTAGTTGTTTAGAGATTGAAAATTTAAAATGATGATGTAAGAAAAAAAGAAAAGAAAGAATACATGTATTTGTGTATGTGTATGCATGTGTTTGCATATGTATGCATTTGTGCTTGTGTTCATGAATAAGAGACGGAACAACAGCAATAACTGCAACAGGCTATCACCTATTGTTTTAAAAATAATAGTTATGAAAATATTAATCATTAGTTCTTACTGATTGACTGTAATCCTCAGACTAAGCAGTGCTGTACAACAAAAATCAAGGACAGTAAAGGAGCAGGGTGAGTGGTTGTTACTATGCCTTGTTTTTTTTTCTTTTTCTTCTTCTAATAGGGCAACTTCTGTGAGTATGTCTGTTCAATGCAGAGTGTGTTTGTGTGTGTGTGTGTGTGTGTGTGTGTGTGTGTGTGTGTGTGTGTGTGTGTGTGTGTGTGTGTGTGTGTGTGTGTGTGTGTGTGTGTGTGTGTGTGTGTGTGTGTGTGTGTGTGTGTGTGTGTGTGTGTGTGTGTGTGTGGTGTGTGGTGTGTGTGCGTGTGTGTGTGTGTGTGTGTGTGTGTGTGTGTGTGTGTGTGTGTGTGTGTGTGTGTGTGTGTGTGTGTGTGTGTGTGTGTGTGTGTGTGTGTGTGTGTGTGTGTGTGTGTGTGTGTGTGTGTGTTTGTGCGTGTGTGTGTGTGTGTGTGTGTGTGTGTGTGTGTGTGTGTGTGTGTGTGTGTGTGTGTGTGTGTGTGTGTGTGTGTGTGTGTGTGTGTGCATGGGCATGTGTGGGCATGTGTGTGTGTGTGTGTGTGTGTGTGTGTGTGTGTGTGTGTGTGTGTGTGCATGCATATGTGTTTGTGTGTGTGTGTGTGCGTGTGTGCGTGTGTGTGTGCGTGTGTGTGTGTGTGTGTGAGTGTGTTTGTCAGTGTTTCTATGTATATGTCTTTGGGTCTGTCTGTGCTTCTGAAGGAATGAATGTATGTTGTGCATGTATGTGTGTGTATATGTGTGTAATAATGTGTATATGTAGATTTCAAATGCATAAGTTATATTTTGGATGTATACATATACTACATCAAATTTGAAACATTAGGTGGAGGAACTATTTTACATAAAATATGTATATGTGTAATAAAATACAAAACAATTTAACAGATAGACATCCTCTAACCGCAATAATGGCCTCCAGTATGTGTGTTATTGTGGAAATAATGGCCTTCTCAGTACTCCTCTGGGCATGTGTTATTTCAGCAATAGCACACATTCTGTCAAGCATTATTGCTTGCTTGTTTCTTTTCCTTTCTGTCGTCATTCTCATCATCAAGCTGTTCTGTGAGGTCCTAATACAAAATATTAGTATTCCAAATGTTTTCTGAAAAGTTTCATGCAGAAGGTACACCAACATATTTTTTTTTTTATAATTTTTACTTTATTTTATTTGAGTACTTGCATTTGTGACATTCACATGCAAGCTCGAGATATGTCTGTTTCCTTCATGAGGGCATTGGCTGTTTACAAGTATCCAAGACTAGTCCCAAACAGTTCTTGAGTTGCTTATAGGACTTGTGCTGCTGAGAATTCAAGAGACATCTCCAACTAAAGTTTTCTTTTGCCTTCTTAGTGAATTATGACATATTACTAACTCTATTTTAATTGCTAACCATATATATGCTATTGATTTCTCCTCATGCTCATATTTTAGTGCTAGCAGCAGTAGAACTCATTAAATATCAAGGCCATTGTACATGAGATCACATATCACTTTTATTTTGATTGTGGAACATTTTGTTGAAAGGTGTATCTACATGTTGAAAGGTGTATCCACATGTAGACAATGATACACACTTTTTCATTTGGAAATACCATGCACGTTAGCCTACATTGTCACTCTGCAAAACTGTATTCTGAAGAATATAAGCACTTTGCCCAGTTGTTCAGTTTCTTTGCATCTTGACTGATGGTGCCTACAAACTCTGACTGAAATTAGGGTTTTAGTGTGAGCTGTATGACAAAAGAGACCTTTAGAATAAATTTTATTTTCCACTGTAACCAAGTTTCATGTAGGTGGATTCAAGCTTGCATCGCTCCAAGTACTGGCTTGACCCCCTCTCATACCTGATTGGTTATAGTTACCACTGAGATACTTGGTCCAGTGAGTGATCAAATTAATATCTCTTCTTTGGGTTTTGAGGTTTTTACAACTTTATTAAGAAATTAGTGACCATGGTTTTCAGGATGTCAGCATTCGTTGCTGATCATTTTGATAGCTACCAACTGAACTCAAGAGTTCCCATTTATTGGTAAAGTGATTGAGAAAGTTAAATATACCCGGCATGATCCCATTCTGAAGCAACACAGTGTTGTGAATCAATTTCAGCCAAGCTTCTGGATTCAGTACAGTGGTGAAACAACCTTAATTAAGGTAATGAATAAAATAGTTCTTAATCCATGCTGCAGATTGCACATTAAGGGGATTTCTTCCTCCTCCTCTCATTTTAGTTTCCTATATCTAGCTAACCTTTGGGATGCCTGCCATATGACAGTTCAAAGAGTGGGAATCTGATTGATGCTTGGGGAAGAGATGATGTGGAAGCAAACAGTCCAATTTTCTGCCATCCACTTCTATAACATACATTTTCAAGTTGCATTACAGTGCTCAACTAGTTGATCTTTTTCAAAGGGTAGTGCACATGTCTTGAATTGATTCATTCAAATGGAAATTGAAAGAGTTCACAAATTACTTTATCAGTGAGATTTTATTGGGGAATTTTTAGCCTACAAATAACGGTACTTGTTTTTGGCTATACTTACCACTGACCCTTTGAAGGTATAATGTCTCAGAAACATTATTGTATAATCAATGATCACTAGCATGTACTGGTGGCCCCTACTCAGTTTTACAAGTGGACTCACAATGCCCATTGCTATATATTCAAATGAGACATCCATGATGGGTAAATATATCAGAATACTCATAAACATGAGGTTAAGGTGCTGTCATTTCATTCTGTGCAAACTGCATAAAAGTTCTCTATATCCTACATAACACCAGACATTTAAATTCCAGCTAAAATCTTAGATTTTGTTTAATCTATTCTCAAATAACCAACCAAATGTGACAATGTGCTAACTTCTTTATAAGTTTTCGGTATGGCTATGAAATAATAATTGGCTCAGTATCTGTTCACAGTATTTGGTTAGTCTGCAAACAAGATCATTTCTTAGCTCATATTATGGGCAGTTCATGAGGTTGTTTTCTTACTTTGGTTCACATTCTACTCTAGCTATACTGTTCTCAAGCGCGACTTGGTTTATAATATTTCTTCTGAGCTGTCTTGAAATTGGACTTGGTTATTTGGAGGTCAGCTATATCTCCATTATTTTTGTCCATTTTTTTGACATGCAGTGGATAAGGTGACATCTTGTTCTAAAAGTGCTATTACAGGCTTTTCCCCTTCATCTCTTCTTCCACTATGAAAGGCAAATCATAAAAATAATTTTCTTCCATCGGGGATACTAGTAGTTTCTCATTTTCATCATCGGTATTGTTTCTGAATCTCTTTACCTTTGAATTCCTGTGCCTGTTTCCAGCTAGCTATCTGCTTTGGGGTAGAAGGGAGAAGCTTATGCTTTTTTCAAGTTCCCCTTTCCTTTTTTTCCATCGGTATGAGATTTATCCATGCCTTCTTCAGTTTCTGTACTAATTTTCTTTAGTGGATTCTAAACAACAGGCCTTTCCTTTCAGCTTCTACACTGACCCTTTTTATTACTTTAACCACTGGAGGCTTTTTGGGTAAAACTCACCTTCCCAGTCGGTCTCGGCACTGACTTTTACTAGTTTAAGTACTGAAGTCTTTGATACAACACATTTTCTTAGTCTTCATATTGACTTCCTTCATTATTTAGACAACTGGTACCTTTTGGTAAGTCTGAATATCAGATTTGTCTAACCCTTCTAAAGTCTTAGCTTCTTTTGTATCTTCTTTCTTTATTGTGACTATGTATGTTTGGCAACATATCTGTGAACCTTTCCCCTGTAACTTCCATAGATATTTAAACTGAAGAAAATCTTGTCAAGTCATCACATCATGTGTTAAGATAGGTGCTATAACTACATATGGTAACACTTTGCCTAGAAGAGTTTGTGTTTTGACCTGTGTTATAGAGTATTCCATTTTTTTTTACTTACGCATTGTTTTATGTTTGCAAATATACTGTGATTTAACTAATGTAGGCATACTTTCTGAATCAAGAAAAACCTGCCCCCGGATTCACAAATCCTCCGTGTAAGACTAAATAAGTCTTACTCGGAGACTGCAATTGAACGGTATGACATCAGCGTGCCATGAATATTCATGAGGGCACGCTGACTCCACTCCAAGTCTAACACGGATCATGCAGGAAAGCAGGGGGCATGTCCGACTGCTGAGCAGTCCAAAGGTCCACGCCTCTGCAAGTGTCTGAATTGTAAAATTTCAACACACAAGAATGAGTCCACTCAAATGTCCATGTACCCAACACCATACTCACTGACATTGTAAACCCCCAGCACAGTTCTAAAAAGTAAAACTTACATTTTTTTTTCTAATTCTCGATATAGCTGCCTGTATTTGCATGTGTGTGAGCGGGTGCGCCCATTACTTAGCTGCAGTTAGCAATCTCGACATGGAAGGGCATAATAAGGAATGTTTATGCAAATTATGCCAAATAGCAATAGCGTAGTGGTAGAGCATTCGCACATAGAGGAGGCATTCACGGTTCGAGTCCCACCACTCCCCTTCCTAGTTAATGTTTTAAATTAGTATATGAAAAATTTCTGACATATATGATTAAAATTTTACTAAAAAGCATTGAAATGGCCTATGTATCAGTGAACAAAATGTATATTTATAAAGGATCCTGACATATAGTAGCCCATAGTTAAGCAGCACTTTACCCAGCGCAATAGAGTTGCCCGTAGTTAAGCAGCACTTTAGCCAGCGCAATAGAGTTGCCCATAGCTAAATAGCGCTTTACCCAGTGCAATCAGTTTGCGCGGAGGTGCGCGCCGTGCCAACCAGCGCACCATAGGGCAACATGGAACAATGTAGAGCAAAGTTGCCTAAACACAGCCACACCCCCCTAGCTTGTCTGGACAGTAGCAAAATAAAAAGCAATGACAAGGTTCGAACCCAGGACACTGTACACCATAATCAAAGTACTGAACCACTAAGCCATGACAGCTTAGGATAAACAGCCACTGTTAACATTCATATACTTATAAATTGTAGATTAACCATTGCTAAACAGGTTTACAGTCAGCCGAGAATTTTCAAAAACGGCCAATCACAAAAAAGTGTGAGAAATGCGGCATATTTAAGCCCCATAGGTGAGAATACTCACCATAACTGATTGTAGCTCCCATCTGCAGTTAGAATGGCTGGTGCTGGAGAGGGTACATGCTTTAGAGTGCAACACTGGGGCATTGAGAAGTCAAAATACATGGTTTGGCTCCTTGTCCACCATCATGAGTCAAGACTCCTGCAGGGCCAGTTCCAAGGGACAGAGTACAAAGCAGAGGCTTGGAACCGGTTAGCTCATGACCTCACCAGTGTCACAGGCATTCCTCGGACTGGTGAGCAGGTCCGTCACCAGCATGCAGACCTGAAGAGATGGAAGCAGGACCTACTGAACCAATGGATACAGGAGGCCCATGGGATGCAAGATGCCCCATTACTGAGTAGGTAGCCATGGAATGCAGTATGTAAGACATGCTAATTTATTCTATATAATGGATAGGTATGTCTCAATATCCCTTCATTTACTTCACAGCTGCAGGTGTCTGTGCTGCAAATCAGCAAGCCTATGCAGATAGGCTGCTAAGGCTGCGCCACCAAGCAGGTTAGTAATTATTCTGCATGTATTGTTATATAAAATAGGTGAGAGAGCCTGAAAGAAAGTGTTGTAGCCCAATAATACAGCCATAAAATGCCCTGAATAATTCCTCTGCATGTACTGTTATATAAAATAAGTCAGAGAGACAGACAAAGAATGCATGTGCATAAACAATGCAATTCCACACCTCAATGGGTATGTGTAATCTCAAAACATTTTTTGGGACATATGTCCTATTGTTCGATAAATATCTGCATTCACTTTGATGAATGTGCCCTGTTCAAACACCACAATCATGGTGGCCTGTTGCCACCAATCAACCCTGCATGCTGTTGGAATGTCCACTGTCGTTCAGTATATGCATGTATTATGCTTGCTGTTCAACTGTTGGAACCTTGGTGTGTTGGGTTAATGGGAATATTACTGCATGCTGTTACTACTAATTTGGAATGTTGTTGTTTATGTTGCAATTAAACACACCTAATCACAGAACGTATGGGAAGGCCGATCCCAGTGGACCCACCTGTCCCTCCTCAGCTGGCGAGTGCACCTCCCCTCCTCCATTGGTCCTGTGCCACCTTTGGGAGGAAGCGCTACAGGGGATGGGGCTCGTCCTCCCCATGCAAGCGTGGGCAGAGAAGGACCACCTGTCACCCTTCGAAGGGTCCGGGTTGTGGTGCGTATGGAGATCCAGTGTTCAGTCGCTGATCCCCTATGCCAGCTCGAGGCAAGAGTGGCGCATCTCATGGGTGAGCCTGCCCATCCTATGCAGCCCCTAGCACAGCCACCCTTGGAGCTATGAAGGTGCAGTGGTGACTGCCCATGGGTGGGGATCTCAGTTCCACTGTTACCATCAGTGGGATCATGGGCTTGCGATTTCCTAACATCCATCCCCGTCAATTGTGTTCACCCACCCCATGTGTCATACACCACCCCTGTATGTGTCTTGTTTGCCTTGTCTGTTTACCTCCCCAACCTATCTCCCCAAATATACCTACTTCCTCTACCTCACCTTCCACTCTCACCTGAAAAAAAAAAGGGCAATCTGTACCCACAAAAAAATTACGCCCCATACATAGCTGCCCATTTCGCACACATGTCCGCTGGACATGTAAACTGATAATTATAATTGGCAGTACAGCATACATTGTTGTCCTCACCCCTCTCCCAGGGGTGGAAGGTTTCAAATTTCACTCCAAATTTATTGCATATACACAGCTGTTGCTCGTAAAGAAATGGGCAGCTATGGACCTTCCCTACACCCATCCTGCACATCCTGAGCTTGTTTTCCTACGGTCTTTACCTCTTTGTGCCCCCTTTTTCACCACTTTCCTATCTTCCCATTTTCTTTTCTTTCAAATAAATTAGCGCGGGGGTTAGCGGGAGTAAGGACTTCTAAGCAGTAGTTAGTGGGTTTGAGCGAGTGTGCGCATGTGTGGGCTTAGCTAAGTGTCGCACAAACCCACGCAAACCCACTTACAACTGCTTAAAAGTGCCTTAGTCACTCTGCATGCAGGGCCCTTGTTCTGCTGAGCAGCAAAATAAAACACCTCTGTCAGTCTCGAACCCTGGACACACTAGACTGCATGAAGTACCACTAGGCCACAGTAGATTTACAACAAGTTGGCGCTGTAATAAATATATCATGCATTACAATGAGTGAATGTAAAGGGAAAATAGAAATGTCATAACACAAATCATGTTATGTGGATCTTTACCAACAGTTGTTGTGGAATTGCATGACATGACTGTGAAAAGAGAACCAGCCATTCTAGCAGGAAATAATGTTACAGTAGCACTTTACAAACCCCACACAGTATCCGAGTAGGATAAACACTGGCATATTTGAATAGGGTAGAGGCCATACTTCCCAACTGTGACTGTTTTTCAGGGATGTCCCTGATTCCTAAACAAATGTTAGCTTTGTCCCTCAGAATCCCTCTGAAATGTACTGACGGTAGGCCGAAGAGTGGGGAATTACACTTAATGAATAATGTCAATAAGTAATATTACACACTGCATGCACATCAGGAAAGGTGTATTAATACATATGCCCTGATTCCCTCACAGTCCCAACTTAATGTCTGTAATATATTACAGGTGTACCCCACTTAAATGTACATTTCCCTGAGGCTGTTCAAATATATACCTGAGTGTATCAGAGGCCTGGCAGAGGCAGAAACACACAGGCATTACAGCTTGTCTGCTGTTACACACTCTGCAAATAGCTTTGGAACGAGTCCCACAAGCATACCCTTATGTAGGAGTACAACAAAGAAATATCAAAGGATGTAGCCATGTACTGTTAGCAACCAACTGTGACAATGCCATTGTTCCAGTGCTGAAAAGACCGGTGTGGTGCACAGACAAAGAATAATAGGCCAACCTCTGGCTACCATCTGGATATGTCCACAAGTGGGAGCTACGCAGACAGACTACTTGCCTTGTTAGACTAACAGGTACACAGCAACCCTGTATGTTCAGCAAGATAAACATCACACAATAATATATAATGCTCTCTGTACTTCTGCACCCCTACCCAACAGAACAATATACCTGTGTATTCAGGCTCTACCAAGGATGTAGATAGGCATACTCAGTACTGAAATGTGTCCAGTTGTCTTGAGCAGCCCGTGTTAATGTCAACACAAATAAACAACAAACTGTTCAGAGGTGAGGTAATTAATATTTACAGTATAGTAGTTCAAAAACAGTTCATGTGCCAGAGGAACACATTGCAATAACTACTTTTGTATGGCAGTTAATTGTCTAATTAGAAAAGAAAGTACATACTCCCATGTATCTTGTGTAAGCATGTGGAGGGGTGAGTAAAAGTCTACACTGACAAGTGTGTACTACAAGCAGCAACATTCAGGTCTGAGTACAACATGCAAATTACTGGCTACAACACTGGCTTCAGAGATAAGAAGTATACCAACCTTCTGACTGACACAACGGTGTCCACAGCAAACAAGCATGGGCCCCACTTTGGAAAGCTAAAGGGCTACACCTATCTAACCTAGCATTTTATAGCAGTGGGCTGCTAAGACAGTGAGTAGTGCAATTACCACACAGCAGGCTGCATGCAATTACTGAATGGTGGGCACCAATTGGTGCAGAGGCCATCACATGCACATGTGCAGATACCTAGAAAAGCAGGCTGTACCTGCTGTCTACACATGCAATAATCTCATTGCAGCAAGAGAGAGAGAGAGAGAGAGAGAGCGAGAGAGAGAGTGAGATAGCTAGATAGAGTCAGAGACAGAGACACAGACAGACAGACAGAGAAACATAAAAATAAAGAGTAACAGACAGAGAAAAGCAAAAGGAAAAAAAAACATAACCTTTAAAAATAATCTGAAGACAGAAATACAAACAAAAGGTATGTAACACATATGTATTTGCTGGCATGTAGTAGATGTTTATGAAGAGTACTCATCATACTGTGAATCATCCATATGTGGCAGCAGTACGTATCTGTACATGTGCATAGAGCAAGGGACATACTGCAACTGTTTATGAAGGGTGTACATATATACGTTGTTGAAGGTTATGTGCATATGTCTATGTAGGTTGTAGTGTGTGGAAAAGACAATAGCATGCAGTGCTGGTTAAATGCTGTGGGTATGCTCTGTCATTTATGCAGGGTTGTAGCCAGTGAAGCCTGCTAAAGCTACATGGGCTGAGGACACCTTCAATGCAGTCTGCACAATACTGTGCAATATTATTACATAACTGTATATCTCACAACTGTTGCATAAGTGCTATTCCCACCATGAATAGTGGACTGTATATGTGCCTATATGTACATCTACATGTACAGCAATGGATGTTTATATGTATGTGTGTATGTATGTGTGAGTATATATATATATATATATATATATATATATATATATATATATATATATATATATGTATAAATATAGATATGTAAATACATATAAATATATATAGATATAATATATATATATATATATATATATATATATATATATATATATAGATATAGATATATATATATATATATATATATATATATATATATATATATATATATATATATATATATAGATATAGGGAGAGAGACATGGGGCATACATAAAGTGACAGGTGCCTGGCGACCAAGGTATGGACTGAAGCTCAGTGTTGACACTGCAGTGCCATCCCTTCTTGCCAGAACACTGTACCCATTAACTACCACATAGGTGGTAGTCTACCTAACACTGAAGGTGTGATAAGGGAACATGGGACACAGGTGGACAGTAGCCTTCCCTTTGATAATCACATTGCCACACTGGTCATGTACTCTGTCTACATGGTACACGTCATCACAAAAGGTGTGTCATCTAGGGAAATAGAGGTCCAGTGTTCCCCTCTATGTATCACACTTAAAACCCATTAGAGAGTACAATGCTAACTACACCAACTGGAAAGGCCACAGACATACCTCACAAAGAGTAATACTGGCCTCAAACAGATGCCCTATGCAGACTGACTCACAAAACCACAGCTACTCTGTGTTGCATACCGCCTACCCAGACGTGACCACTGCCTAACATACTGAGCTATGTCACACCCATAGCTGTTGGACATCCTCCATGTAAACATATTACAGTCCCTTCCAGATACATGCTCCAGGGCCCTACACCTTGTCAGCACACAAAACAGCACATGCTGGAGGGATAGAGTCCTAACTCAGAGACATGCCATACTCTGGAACAAGCCACCTATCAATAGCAAACAAAGCTCCTCATTAGCAGTTGTCATAAAAACTCCTGATGATTGTTTGGGAGATAGGAAATACACCCCGGGAATCACCTCTGTGGCTCTGGTTGACAGGGGCAAGTGAAATTAAATTACATGTATATCAAAGGCCAGGGTAGCATATGGCTAGGCTGCTGTAGGCCCTAGGGCCAATAGCGTATTATCTACCCATGACATGAAGCACACACACATGTACTTAGTGCAATAATTGTTATGTGAGGTTGACTGATTGTGATGGTGAATGTGTTGGTGAATGTGTGCAAGGTCTGTTAAGGTGTGATAGCTTAGTGTGACATTGTTTCTGTCATGGTAGTTTGTGTCCTAGCTGTGATCACAGAAAAGATGTGTATGCTATTGCTAGGCAGTAAAAGTAGTATGGCATACGGTGTGACGTAGTCCCTTGCTGTCGACTGTGGTGTCCCATTGTAGGCTAATGCAATACATGTATGCTTAGTGAGTGGTACTGCTGGTGAATCCAACTCCCATATGAACTGTAGTACTACCTGAAGCTGTAGGCCTAAACAGAACAGTATGGTGTATGTTCACATTGCTTGGAAACACTGTTTTGTGTCATCCCTGTAGTCCTCACAGATTACATACCTCAGGCATAAGGTTTTGTAAGTAGTGACACACAGTACTGTATGGTACACAGGTAAAGCTCATTTGGGTTGGCATACATTTGTGTGTTGTATGTATGTCTGATGTGTGTAATTATGCCTGTACCATACCTTCAATCATATCTGTGTTACAGGGTATACGTGTGTTTCTAGGAACATGTATAGTCTACTACAGCAGTATGCCACCTATATCAACAACTGTGCACATATGTTAGGCAGGGGTTTGGCATCAATGACGGCTGTGGTATACTGGTAATACTGTAACTGTACTTTACATTCATTGCAATGGATAACATCATTCTCCATCCATTAGCTTGATATATACCTCCTATGGCTAGGTGGTGCATTGTGTCACATACAGTGTACCATGTAATGTTGTATAGTCTGACATACTGGTTTCACTTTGTTGCTGTGCAGAACATGGTTTAGTATATAGTATGTGCCAGGCACTGCCAGGCAGTTGTGGGCTGAGCAGTGATATGTGATATTAAAAGTGTATATCTATTGACAGCCAATAGGTTGCTATATATGGCATTTCATTGATGTCTGTACTTTAGAATGTTAAGTGTGTCACATGACTTGCTCACAATTATTGTTTTATTGTCTTCCAGGGACATGTCTCGCAATTGAAAACCCACGTACTCCCCTAAAGAGGAGGAAGTCATCCTTGATGCCCTAATACAGCATCACAGCAAAATAATGGGTATAGTTCCCCATACTAAAGGGGTGGCGTAAGCCACAAAACTATGGGCTAGGCTTGTAAATGCCCTCGGGCAGATAGCCTAGTATGAACCTATGAACCTATGAACCTATCACAGCCAGCTGTTCTCCAGAACCAGCCAGGACCAGCATGGGCACACTGCACTGTGGCAGAATGTTGTCAGTCGGGTGAATGATGTAGGCATGCATAACCTGACTTATGAGCAGGTACGCCATCACTGCAGTGATTTAATCAGACTTGTCCTGTAGCATGCCTCCGTTGTCCACAGACACAGCTTGCCACAGGTGGTGGTGCAGCAACACATCCACCCCTCACCAGAGTGGAACAGCTGCTCCTCAGCGTGGTGGCTGCTGGCCAACCACTACAACAGACATGTGTCATCATGGAGGCCAGAGTCACCCAGCATGTTGACTCAGAGCGTGCAGGTAACATGGCATATCTGTAGACTACTGTTAGCTCGATTGTAAGAACATGCATTTATCAGATGTGTACTGTGTATTTAGAAGATGTGGAGCCTGGTGTCATGCAATACTGATAATTTGGTACATAATCTGTATGCCTGTGACTGTCACCTGTTGTACTACTGTAAAATTGCAAACTCACAGCAGCAATGCCATAGTTATTGACACTGACAAACTGTCTCATATCCTTGTAGGTCCCTCTGGTGTGATAGCAAGACAGCAGACCCATGCTGGTGAGTGTTCTACATTTAATATAGCATATAACATGTGCATGTCATAGGAGAGTTGTAGGCCATATACACATGTAAAACACCTACACATAATGCATGCTCTGCATGTTCTCTGTGGGACTATGCATATCCCAGTAATATAAGTAGCTGCCTCAAACACATGCAATGCACAGAGCATCCCATCCAATTGTGGTATACTGTAGTGAACATTGTATAGGCAGAGTCAATACACATGCAGACAACATACACCACTTTGTCATACACAGTAAGTGTTAATATGATACATATGGCATATGTAGACACCTGCTGTAAGGTCAGACTCCAGTATCCCAAATGTCATCAACATAGCACACATACTATAACTGAGGGGTAGAGGCCTATCATGGGGCAGTGCAACATGCTTCAACACACAACACATTCATGTTAGGCAATGCTCCCTATTAAACACCTTACATACCCATGTAACAACTGCCTGTGAAATGGTTAATGTAGCCAAAGTGGTGCAGGTCAGGTACAGCAAGATAGTTGCCAGTGTGACATACATTAGTGGCCTTGAGTGACCACATGATGCTGCCTGATGATGTCTCATGGTACTACACTACATCCAGTTACAGTAACTACAGTACTACACATAGCATTCATTGCTATACACCTGACAGTTGTGTGCATCCGGCCATGGTATGTATACCTATGAGTGATGGTGCACAGGACATTGGAAAGTATTTTATACTTGCACAGCAATGTTGTGTCCATGTACATATTGTGTTCCAGGGTGAGGCCAATCATTGAACAACACACATGCATCAAGGACATGTATACTGTTATTAACAAGGACTCTCTACACTCGCACTGCATGCTGTTGAGCAACACACATCCTGCATGCTGACATGTGTGATAGGACTCTTTGGCTTGTGATACTGTACTCCACCATCAACCACTAATGAGTATGTTCTGTATTGCTGTTGGTGTGTGTGTGTGTGTGTGTGTGTGTGTGTGTGTGTGTGTGTGTGTGTGTGTGTGTGTGTTTGTGTGCGTGTGTGTCAGCTTGACTGAGTAGTGTATTTGTGTGCATGTGTGCTTGTGTTCATGTGTGCATGTGTTCATGTGTGCATGTGTTCATGTGTTCATGTGTGCATGTGTGCATGTGTTCATGTGTGCATCTGTGCATGTATTCATGTGTTCATATGTTCATGTGTGCATGTGTTCATGTGTGCATGTGTGAATGTGTTCATGTGTGCATGTGTGCATGTGTGCATGTGTTCATGTGTGCTAACAGCCTGTACAGATTGTAAAGTGTGTTTCCTGTCTTCCTCTCACAGGTGCTGAGATTTGGTTGGATGAGTGCAACAGGGAACCTGAAGTCACTGCCACAAATAGTGGACATGATGATACATGTGTTGTGGCACAGGCAGGTTTGACAGGGTCTGTCGTTGGTCTGCCAATCGACAGTACACAGCTTTCCACCCCATCTATGTGCACATTCATACTGCCAATACATCCTTCAACACCAATGGCCTTAGCTGAGGGACAGCATTCAGTAGGCATTGACCAGTATAGTGTGGCATCTATGGCACATGCAACCCCTCACAGAAGCCATACCCAGACACCTGGAATGGTACCACATAGGCATATGTCCACAGGTTCTCGTGGGAGCACTGCTGGTCATAATGTCCCTGGCAGACATGCCCCCACAGGTCTCACAACCTCAGGTATGTTCCAGGCTGTAATGCAGGCACAGGCACATATGGAACAGTACACCAGGCAGGGACTAAGGGTGCAGAGGACCCATAACACCGCTATCAATGACAGTATCCGTGACCTTGCCGGTGCCATCCGTAATTACACTGAGGTCATTGATAGACGTAGGGGGGAGACACTAGATGTCCTCCACAATGTAATGTCCATGTGCCAGGACAGTGCAGGATGGCTGAGACGTCGACATGGACATATGCCAGCAACATCATCAGCTGGCAGTCATCATGGAAGGTACACAAGTCCCAGCTGCTCCCGTAGTGGCAGTACCAGCCCCAGCAATGTTGGGGCTGGGCTGTCAATAGACCATCCTAGATGACCACATGCACATGGCTCTGGCCAGTCCCAGCAGGGACATGGGTCCAGTCAACATCCCTCTGCCTCTGATGATAGTACCCAGTCTCCCTTAGTACCCAATACTGTCCGTGGTACCCCTGCCAGGCACAGGTACTGTGTCCGTGGCTGGAGACAGTGATCTGTACAGCCTGGCAGGTACAGTCTGTGGCTGTCCCACAACCTCCCGTATTTGGCAGCCACATGGTGGAACCGTGTGCATGCAGACACACACACATAAACCAAACACCTAGGGCTAACACATACACACACACATTACATCAACATTGACCCATGCTGTACTGTTGTCCCTCACACACACACACACACACACACACACACACACACACACACACACACACACACACACATGTCGATTGGATGGGTCAATGTCGGGCTCTGGCAAACCATCAACACACCCTGTGCATATGATGAAACTGTGCCACCTCCTGTCATCTGTGACATTGATGCAAGAATAGGCTTACATGGTGCTGATGCACATGGTGTCCTAATAGCAGTGCAGCAATGTTAGCATGTTGTCAACAGTAAAGTGTAATGATATCCTTGTAGGTATATCTGAGCAGGCATGATGCATTAAAGCTATGATTATCAATGTAGTATTCTTTACACCAGTGTTAATTCCAAAAATGTATTGTCCGCCCATGTGCCACTTGGCTGATGTGTGTGGTACTGGCAGCATGTGTTGGTGAGTGGACGGTGCGTGTGTGATGTGTGCAGTACAGATTTGCAGGTGTACATTTGTGAACATGGTGAAGGTGCACTGTCTGCATGTACGTGCATAGTGGACACATGTGAAGGGTGACATGCCCTGTATTACACAGTGTTAACACTTCATATTTCCTATTGGTGGCCAGTATGCATTTTACTACACATATGTTACAACTTGGGTACACATGTTTGTATGACATAGTTTGACACTATGCTGTGGGTGATACTGTTAATATCAGTCATTGGTTTGCATTCTGGTAGTATACATAACCTCAACAGCCTGACTTTAATCAATCATTAGATGATGTCTTGACAACTGACACACAGATGTAGGATACACAGTATCATTTGAATCCTTCTGGTACTATACTATACCAGTAACCAGTGGTACTGACCACCACCCATTCCTGGGACTACTCCTGTTTGGCATGTAGCCATCCTAGGTAACAAAGCAAACACACTAGGGATATGTCCGTCCACATCTGGTAATGCATACAGTGGCCTACAATGCATTCTCCAGATGAGACACTTATCCTCCACTAGGGCATCATACAGACAGATACCTGTTGACCAACCCATGCTGTAAAGCTATAAGCCAACTATAGCATAGTCATCCACATTTACTAAACATAATATCCTGACAGTACCACATAGGCAGTAGCCCACAACATGTAGCAGGGGTACCGATGTGTACATACAGCCACATGTTATGTCATCTGTCTTTTGGTATTCACATTTGCAAAGGTTTTCTGATGTCCCTCGGTGTATCACATAAGCAATAAGGGGTCTGTATGCATATCCACAAAGTTGTTGTACACCTATAATGAATGCCCATTATTAACAGACTTTGTTGTGTTTGAACATGTCTGAAATATACCCCAGGCATAAACCCTCACTCACACTATTCTATAGAAACTGTCATGGATGTGTGTGGCACAGATGACCTAGGCCACAGATCACTACAGTGGGTGGCCTTGTCACAAACATACATATGTGACCTAAGGTCTGAGAAGCAGCAGCACAAACTGTCAATGGTAACAGATGTATTCATGTAGAAAGCAGGCTTCACACCTATGAACTAATTGAGGTCACATGTACATATATGTATTTGCCACACAGATACCTGAAGTGTGCAATGCACATATTGTTGTTTTACTGATATGTCATACAGTAGTAAAAGCAAAACCCACGACACATTGACCAACAGTGTCACACACATGCAGCAATTGCAGGATTCAAACCCGTACCTTACTATGTTATGATACTAAAGAGATACACATTAACACAACACACTATATGCTTTACTTGGAGTTTTCATTTCCACTGCTGTATTTGTGGGATGCTGACATCATCAGACTTGCCAAAGAGGAATTTACCTCTTTTAATGTGTTTTCCTAGTCTCCAAAAAGGGCAGTCCTCTCAAAGGAAATCACACACACATACACCCCCCCACACACACACTCAGCAATTGCAGGATTCAAACCCCTACCTAATTATGATTCTAGAGAGATACGCATTTACACAAGGTGCTATATGCTTTACTGGGAGTTTTCCTTTCCACTGCTGTATTTGTGGGATACTGACATCATCAGACTTTCCAAAGAGGAATTTACCTCTTTTAATGTGTTTCCTAGTCTCCAAAAAGGGCACTCCTCTCAAAGGAAATCACACACACACACATACAACCCCTCCAAACACACACTCAGCAATTGCAGGATTCAAACCCCATTTACACAATGCGCTATATGCTTTACTGGGAGTTTTAATTTCCACTGCTGTATTTGTGGGATACTGACATCATCAGACTTGCCAAAGAGGAATTTACCTCTTTTAATGTGTTTTCCTAGTCTCCAAAAAGGACACTCCTCTTAAAGGAAATCACACACACACCCTCCCACACACACACACACACACACACACAGACTCAGCAATTGCATCATTCAAACCCCTACATAGCTATGTTTTGATACTAGCGAGATACGCATTAACACGACACGCAATATGCTTTACTGGGGAATTTCTTTACCACTGCTGTTCTAAACCACCAAATGAAACAACACCAGAATAGCAATAAATGGACGGCCAACTACCGTCTACTATATAAAATATAGAGAGCGAGAGATAAACGGCTCGAACTAATAAAGCTTCAAATTACTTTAATAATAATCCACAAAGTAACGTTAAGAGCTTTCATCTGCAACAATGCAGACTTATTCAGAACAGTTACTTGATATCCAGACATTCTATTTAAAAACTTTTTGGCTCCAAATATGCGCTACATGAATTTAAAGTGCCAGTGCCTATATTAAAATAATATGATTCACAAACAAGCAAATCAACATCTAAATCATCTGCCCTTTATCCATCGACTTCATACAAGTGTTAATATGATAATAATATCATTAAAATATGTATGTATATTTTTAAAAAACATTTAAAAAAATTCATTAAAAAAATATCATGATAGTAACCACAATAATGTTGAGCCCTAACCAATACCTATATACAAGATACACGTAATCAAAAAAAAAAATTTTTCCAAATGACTTAAAGATACAAAAACATAAAATTGTAATGAATATATGTTTTTTATCTACCCTTACTACAATTCAAGAAATGGTTTAATAGATATGTAATCATTTAACCCAGGTTCCCTAAATGCATCAGTCCGTATTTGCCAGACTGTCTCCCTTTTCCTTAACATTGCTTTAAAATTTCCTCCCCGAGTGGTATAATGCACCTGATCAATTATGGAAAACTTAAAATTATGTGAATCATTTTTTTTTTTATGTGCCTGTAAAGTGCATTCTTTGTGTCTTTAGTTTTTATTTTGTATAGATGGTCATATATATGCTTACGAAACTGTCTCTCTGATTTGCCTATATAAAATGCAGAACAGGATGCACATTTAGCCAAATACACAATGTTTTTAGTGTTACAGTTTCCTTTTCTAAATTTTATATATGTCCTATTTATATCATCCAACCTACATCCTTCACTTTCATTGATGGCGAAGCACTAGTTACACGACCCACATCTCCTGGTGATTCCAATATTGTTACTCGTGTCACCAGTATGACGCTGTACGTGTCTTTTAATATTCATACCCATTTTGTGTACGAATCTAGGTCTTGAACCAACAATATTTTTTACCTCGTCATCTACTATCAATGAATTCCAATGTCTTATAATGATGTTTTTAATCTCATTTATGTATGGGGAATACATCAAAACACAAACTCTATTAAAAGAGTTGCTATCACTATTATTCTTTTTCAACTTATTATTAATGTTTTCATTCCCCAAAATAGGGGGATACTTTTTACCCCACTCATTAATAATTAATTAATTAATTAATTACTGTCTTTAATTCTTCCAGTCCAAGCAACAATAATATACAAGTAAATAGCAACGATGAGGATGTTAATAAATTAGAAAAATTTTTATCTAATGATTTTGAGTTCACTTCAAGCGGTGCTTATAGTAAAAGTACTTTACAAGAAAGAAGAAAAAAGTTTGAATTATGGAACTCTAAAGGACATGATTTATCTTATGGGCAAACAGTTGCTGAATGTGAAATGTATCAAAATTGATAATGCATATTTAATGAAATGTATATCCCTGGGTATTGTACCCATGGGGTTAAGATTTTTTAAGTTACCCATGGGTGTTAATTTAAACAATGAAACTAAGGTGGAATTTAATACAATTTTTAACACATGTTTTATAAATTATATGAAATTATTAATTAAGAAAAATGATGAAAAATTTAGTAAATTTGTAATGGATTTAGAAAAGTTGAATAAGGAGATTGTGATTGATTTACTCTTTCCACAATGGCAAAATTTATATGACAAACAATTTATTTTAGCAGATAGTAAAGTGGAGAAAATATATGAGAGAAAAAATAAGATTATACGTGATATGGAACAATATAAGGAGAATAAGGCTTATATTTGGAAATACGCATACAATATACAGGAGTATAGAAAGAATATAGATGTTAATGATGTTAAACATGAGGAAAAATGTACAAATTTTCAAGGAAGACGGTTTTACACACCACATATGAAGCAGAATCAGTATCAGAGGAATCGACGAACCCAATGGTAGATAATGATCAGTCTTCAACTAATGGTCAGTTTTTTGATGAAGGGTTCACATCAGATTTTTATAATGAAGGGAATGATAGACAGATATGTGAAGATGATGAAGATAGAATAGTACATAAAGTTAATGATTTAATGATTTATAATTATACGAATGGTACTATTAGAGAGGAACATGGTTCTCTTTTTATTAAAGGTATGAAATATATACCTACTGTTGAGCTAGATTTAGTAGATATTATAGCAGAATTTAAATTATATTGTAGGAGGCTAAATTAAGCTTTATTATTTCAAAACAAGTCTGATAAATCTAATAATATTGTTTATACTAATAAGAATACATGTAAGAAAAAAAGTACTTTTATACCCCCTAGTCACAAAAAAGTGTCCAATTTTGAGGAGCTAGTTTGTTTTGATATTCAATGGTTCAATAGATCGATAAAGAAACAGGTGACCAATGACAATTTAAATAGTAAAGAGAGGCAGTGTCTGGTGGAAATATCAAGGAATAAAAATATTAGAGTTATGAAACCAGACAAGGGTTGGGGTATAGTTCTATACAATTCGATTGACTATACTAACGAAATGCAAAACATACTGATGGAGTCAGGTAATTATGACATTACATCATTGAATGAGATCAATATATCTTATAAACAGATTGACTTGGCCTTAAATGAATATTATATAGATCAAAGAATAACAGAAGATATGTATAATTTTATGAAGGTAGATTTTCCCACATTGGCAACCATAGTAGGTATCCCCAAGATACATAAGAATATAGTTAAGCCACCATTCCGACCAATCATACCAGGTAGCAGATCAAAAACTTTTCATATTGGAGAAGTAATTGATAGATGGATAAAACCTATCTATAATAATATTCCTCATTTGGTAAAGGATTCCTGGATGTTTTTATCCCATCTTACTCCACAGATTTGGAAAGAGAAGTTAATCTATATCACTACTGATGTGATGGATTTATTTTCGAGTATTCCTAGATACCAAGGATTGGAAGATTTCTGCAGTAGTTTAAGGAATTATTCCGGTATGAGTTGGGATCGTATTAATCTTCTCACTGACATGATGGGCTTAGTATTAGATAATAATTTTATATACTTTGAAGGGGAATTCTACAAACAAACCAGAAGTGTGGCTATGGGGACATCTTGTGCCCTCATATTTGCCAATTTGGTCATGTTGGAGTGGGAAAACAAATATTTATTTAAGAGTGAGTATTATAGACACATATCCTATTACAGTAGATTTTTGGATGGCATGTTTATTTTATGGGATGGACCAGATGAGACTATTAATGAGTTTATTGAATACATTAATCAGACTAGTGAATTTTTAAAGTTCACATATAACATCAGTAGGGAAGGGATTTCCTATTTGGACACATTTATAAGACATACGAAGAATGGATTTCAATCTGAAATTTATCGTAAAGAAACATGTTCTAATGGATATTTAGAATATTTCAGTAACCACCCGAAATATATTTTGAAGAATATATTCAAAGGGCAATGTATAAGGGCAGCTCGAATGTCCTCGAATTATGAGGTGATGGAAAATAAATTTGCATATATCACCTCTATGTTTGCTAATAGAGGTTATCCTAGATGGTTATTGGAGGATGTATGTAAGTATGTCAGTAATGAGTGGGGTAAAAAGTATCCCCCTATTTTGAGGAATGAAAACATTAATAATAAGTTGAAAAAGAATAATAGTGATAGCAACTCTTTTAATAAAGTTTGTGTTTTGATGTATTCCCCATACATAAATGAGATTAAAAACATCATTATAAGACATTGGAATTCATTGATAGTAGATGATGAGGTAAAACATATTGTTGGTTCAAGACCTAGATTCGTACACAAAATGGGTATGAATATTAAAAGACACGTACAGCATCATACTGGTGACACGAGTAACAATATTGGAATCACCAGGAGATGTGGGTCGTGTAACCAGTGCTTCGCCATTAATGAAAGTGAAGGATGTAGTTTGGATGATATAAATAGGACATATATAAAATTTAGAAAAGGAAATTGTAACACTAAAAACATTGTGTATTTGGCTAAATGTGCATCCTGTTCTGCGTTTTATATAGGCAAATCAGAGAGACAGTTTCGTAAGCATATATATGACCATCTATACAAAATAAAAACTAAAGACACAAAGAATGCACTTTACAGGCACATAAAAAAACAAAATGATTCACATAATTTTAAGTTTGCCATAATTGATCAGGTGCATTATACCACTTCGGGAGGAAATTTTAAAGCAATGTTAAGGAAAAGGGAGACAGTCTGGCAAATAAAGACTGATGCATCTAGGGAACCTGGGTTAAATGATTACATATCTATTAAACCATTTCTTGAATTGCAGTAAGGGTAGATAAAAAACATATATTCATTACACTTTTATGTTTTTGTATCTTTAAGTCATTTGGAAAAATTTTTTTTTTTGATTACGTGTATCTTGTATATAGGTATTGGTTAGGGCTCAACATTATTGTGGTTACTATCATATTTTTTAAATGAATTTTTTAAATGATTTTTAAAAATATACATACATATTTTAATGATATTATCATATTAACACTTGTATGAAGTCGATGGATAAAGGGCAGATGATTTAGATGTTGATTTGCTTGTTTGTGAATCATATTATTTTAATATAGGCACTGGCACTTTAAATTCATGTAGCGCATATTTGGTGCCAAAAAGTTTTTAAATAGAATGTCTGGATATCAAGTAACCGTTCTGAATAAGTCTGCATTGTTGCAGATGAAAGCACTTAACCTTACTTTGTGGATTATTATTAAAGTAATTTGAAGCTTTATTAGTCCGAGCCGTTTATCTCTCGCTCTCTATATTTTATATAGCAGACGGTAGTTGGCCGTCCATTTACCACTGCTGTATTTGTGGGATACTGACATCATCACACTTGCCAAAGAGGAATTTACCTCTTTTAATGTATTTTCCTAGTCTCCAAAAAGGGCACTCCTCTCAAAGGAAATTACACACACTCACATTTAGCAATTGCAGGATTCAAACCCCTCCCTAACTATGTTATGATTCTAGAGAGATACGCATTAACATGATGCACTATATGCTTCACTAGATGGTTTTTGTTCTCCTGCTATATTTGTAGGATGCTGACATCATCAGACTGGACATGGTAATGTGTGTGCACTTTGTTTTATGCAATCCCAGGAATGAACCATGTGGGACAGCAGGTGTTAACAGCTTGAACAGGACTCCACAATTCTTAGCTTGTGTGATCTATCTGTGGACCAATTGCCATTCCTTCATATGACAATACATATTTATGCACAGATTGTTGATTTTGGGGATACGACATGTGTCTGGGATGTTGAAAAAGGGCTATTCAAAGTCTATGTGGGAAGTGTGTAGCTCCTTTCAGTGATGTATGTCCTGGGTGGCTGCCTTGCAAACAGTCTAGCAGGTTTGGGAACCATGATCTGGCCATGAACAAACCAAAGTTGGTAGGGTTGTGTGTTTGATGGCTTCCAATAGCTCTGTTTATGACTTCAGTCATGATGGACTCCATGGCCTTGCAGATCAGACTTCATAGGCTTATAGGACTATAGTTCCCATGGTCTGTTGTGCACCCACACTTGTGGGGTGTGCCATATGTTGCTGTAACCCATTCAACAGTTTCAGATCCTGTAGAGAGGGTGAGGCTCAACAGACTGTTCAGGTGCAGGGTCTGTTTGTTTTGCAGTTCACTTATGGCACATATAGGGAAACAATGTAATCCAATTGATGCCATGTTTTCTGCTTTGGAAGTAGCTGTTTACCCATTCTACATGTGATATCTCCTGGTATGATGAGTGGGCCTTTTGTCAGTGGGAGGTGGGAATGTATGTATGGGCCTGTCTGACAGGATGTTGGCATTGTCAGTCATTTACCGTTGGCCCTGACTCAGGACATATATGAGTGTACATTGCTATTTATGACATAGCTGAAGGAAGTGTCATGGTTCTGTCTGGACCCCTTTGCAGATAATCTTTCCAAAACACTGACAAACCTGAGCACTAAACTCCTGTTATACTCTTTTACACACTTAACACCCTACTGATCCTTTTTGATCAGTCAACAGAGTATTTCATCATAATATCCTGGCATGTCCAAAGGTCAGTTTCGTGTGTACTCTCCAGTCCAGCTGGTGAATATGGGAATTTTGAGGCAATGTTACAACTGCTTTATGTACACAGACAACCTTGTCCTCCTCCCAACAAACTCAGATATATGTGAGAGATGCAACTATATAGACAAACAGGAGGCTGAGCTCTCTCGACCCATGACTGGTACAGTCTATCAGGTGGTGAAGGTAACCACACACACCACAAATCCAGTCTCACATAGACCTATAGCAACAGCAAACAAAACACATTACCACACAAAAACATACTCGGAGGCTCTAAATAAAATCTGCCTAAGCAGCAGAGACCTCCAAAGCAGACACCCAAACAACTGCTACCCCACAACAATACCCACATATCACATAGTTCACAAAGTCAGTGTGCCACACAGTCACTGCCCTTAGGGCTAAACAACACACCTAATACACTTGTAACAGGTGACTCTATTGTCAGACAAACTGACGTCCCACTCACCAGGCTGAACAAGAAGAAGGTCACTTTGAGCTGTCTGTTGGGTGCCAGGATCCACCACATAACACATGCACTCAGGTCACTCCAAAGCAAGTACAAATATGGCTCCATCATTGTCCATGCTGGTGTGAATGACCTCAGATGTTCCTCCCTGGACTACATGACAAGAGACATAGAGGAGCTCTCTGATCATGTAGCCCAGGCCGGTATGACCCTGACCTTGTGTGGCATCTTACCCTCATCAAGAATGATGGCATAGTATAAAGACAAAATGATCAATTTTAACAGTTGGATAATGTATTGGTGTCATTCAAAGGGGATCCAGTGTCTGTCAGCCTGGGATGACATGCTCGACATGCCACGTTGCTTCGCTAGGGACAGCTTGCACCTGTCACCCCTAGACTTTTGAACACTGGCTAAGGCTCTTGCCACCCCCATAGTGCCTTTTTTAGGCAAGGCTCAAAAGACAAACCCACCTCCATAAACAATACAAGGTAAAAGAAACTAAGGGTAATGCTGCTCAATGCCAGAAGTCTAAACCTCAAAATGCACGCACTCAAGGCTTTCCTCAGTATGGAGAATATCAATATCTGTGCAGTAACAGACACCTGGTTCAGGCTACCAAAAACACCCCAGCACTACCAGGTTATACTTCATAACATGCTTTTCGGCCACAAAACTCAGACTGACCAACAAAAATAGGGGGAGTATCCATATACATCACAGATACACACACCTCCAGGCTAGTAGCACTGCATGAAGCATCAAAGACCATACATGTGCAACTAACAGTGGGCAAAACTGCCTTTCAGTTTGTAGCCTGCTACAGTCCACCCTCCCAAACTCAGGAACCCCACTCAGCTTTCCTGAGAATACTGGAGAATATGAAGGTCTTTCCAAACACCATTATACTGGGTGACTTCAACTACCCAAACATTGACTGGGAATACTTCTCAAGCTCCAACACCCTCGCCCAACGGTTGCTAGAATTTACAAACTCAAATGCTATGGCACAACTGGTCACCACACCCACAAGAGGAGAAAACATATTGGACCTGAACATCACCAACATGTGGACTCTATGTTCCACACCAGAGGTATACCCCTCACTGGTAAGGTCAGACCATACATTTATCTCACTGGACATCCATATCCCATCCCCACCCCCATCCTAGGTAATCTCGGTGAAGAACTTCTCAAAAGCAAATGTCATACTTCTCAGAACCAAGGTGGTATCCTTCAAAGACCCTGGGACAGTGGTAAATATGGCTCAGACTGCAGGATCTTTTACAAATGCATTCTATGGACACCTACTGGAATGCATGGATCATGCTATCCCAAATAAACACAAGACTCACTCCTCCAAAGGCAGGGGACCTGTCTGGTGGACCCAGGCCATAAATAAGCTATACAACAAAAGGAGGAGGCTACTGCATGATAGAGCACAATCTCAAAAAGGGAAGGCATCTCTGATCAGTACTAGTAAGAAGCTACAATCACTCACGAATTCATCTAAGGCCCGCTTCAAAAGGAAAATTGCACCAGACACTAAAGACAATCACAAGGCCTTCTTTAGTTATGTCAGGAACCTGGGTGACAACTCCCAGATATGCTGTGAGTTAGTGCAAAATGACAAAAAATACACTGAACACACAGACATTGCCAACATCCTGGCAAGCAGGTTCAGTGCAAAAGTCCCCCCCATCCCCCCTAAAGAGCAAATGTCCATCCCAAAAGAGTGTAGCCTTCCTGACATCATGGATGAACACGTGAGAGCTGCCCTCTCCAAAGCAGACAACACAGTATCAATGGGACCGGACAGTGTCCCGGCCTGCATCTTACATGAGCTTCATGAAGAACTTAACCCTCACATTAAGTCACTGTTCAATATCAGACTTACTACAGGATATGTACCCAAGGAATGGCGTACAGTAACAGTGGTCCCGCTCCACAAAGGTGGTGCCACAATGGACCCCGGACACTATCGCCCTATAAGCCTAACTAGCCTGGTCTGCAAAGCTATGGAGTGTATCATCATGGAACTCATACACAAAGACATCGGGAAACTACAGACACTGGATACTACCCAATTCGGCTTTGTTGAGGGCAGATCTTGCCTCTTAAACCTGGTCGACTTCTTTAAACAGTTACCAGGTCCATAGACATAGGGAAGGTAGTCCACACAGCCTACCTGGACCTTGCAAAACCCTTCGACACAATACCCCACTCGGGCATCATAAATAAGCTCACCAACTTAGATATCAACACATATGTCACAAGATGGATTGCAAACTGGATCAGGGATAGCACCCACATGGTCAGTATTGCAGGTGCCATGTTTGACTCTACACCAGTTACAAGTGGCGTCCCACAAGGCTCAGTCCTGGGACCTCTCTTATTCAGTATATATTTCTCTGATGTACAGGCTAACACAGGAGGACTATGGCTGACCAAGTTCGCAGATGACTGCAAACTGGGTGTCATAATCGACTTTCCAGCTGGCACAAGCATCCTCCAAAAGGGTCTCACAGAGATGGATAACTGGTGCCAGAGCCATGGCCTACAGCTAAATGCCATTAAATGCATAGTCATCCCCTTTGGGAATAACAAAGTGCCCACACATTACCATATAGGTGGTAATCCATTAAGTATGGAAGAAGTTATTAGGGATTTGGGGACCCGAGTAGATAGTAATGTCACCTTTGACAATCACGTTGCCAAAGTGGTTAGACAGACCTTCTATATAGCCCACCTTATCCCAAAAGGTTTCACATCTAGATCAAGAGAGGTCATTGTGCTCCTATACTCATCAGGCTCATGATTGGATACAATGCCCCATTTGGGATGTACCTTACCCGACACCTGCAGCAACTGTAATGGCCACAAAAGTACCTCACCAAGTGGATCTAGGGACTCACACAGCTGCCCTGCGCAGTTCGGCTAAAGTAACTCCAGCTCTACTCAGTTGTTTACCGCCTACTCGTATGCAATCTGTGCCTGATGTTTAAAGCCATGTCCAACCCAAAATTAATCGACATGCTCCACCTCAGGATATCTGAATCCCTTAGAGCTACATGCTCCAGGGACTTAAACCTCAGCATAGATATTAATAGGACATTCTGGAGGGACAGATTCATATCTCAGAGGCTCCCCTCACTCTGGAATGAGATCCCAGTCCCGCATAGGCAGAGCCCCACACTGACCCTCTATAGGAGAAATCTTGACGAGTGGATGGGTGATCATATGTTTACCCCTGGGATCTCTTCTGGGTCCCTGCTAGACAGATGCACAATAAACTAACCATAAAAGGGCTATCTTGTGTGACCTACTATTCACAGGCACAGTCTACTAATCTAACAGGGTTGCAAAAGCCAAACACACTCTGGCTAGGCTTAAAAATGCCCCAAGGCAGATAGCCTAGTATCAACCTATGAACCTATGATAATGTTTGGAGTGCACATTGTTTATTGATGATACTGATTGCAGGTTTTTTATCTTCTTTGCTTTTCCACTTTCTATGAACAACCTAGGTATCTGCAGTACATATTTGATTATGACAGGGTTCCAATATATTATATATGTGTCTGTTGTCATATAACTGTGTGCACAAGGCAGATTGGTGAATAGTGAGAGGTTCCTGGGTTAAGACATGCAACTGCCGGATATGTGTGGCCCACTGCTGTACTCAGACATGGCCTAAGTGTGTGAGCATGCCCAGTTTGGCCTTTCAGTGTTTTGTTGCCTGACATTTGTCTCATTTATTCAAGTATGTGAGCATGCCCAGTGTGACCTTTCAGTATGTTGCTGTCTGAAGTCCACTACATTTGTTAATGTGTGTGAACATGACCAATATTAACATTTATACTATATGTGTGTTGAAAATCAGGTTCTATTTTTACTGCAGGGCTCACCTTTGTGTCATAACTCGACAGGGATTATGCTGTGCCTGCAGGGTTTCCATGAGATACTTTGCATAGACTTATCAACATTTCTTCATACAGGCTGACCAGTGAAGTGCTGTCATGGTTTAGTGGTTCAGTACTATGACTATAGTGCACAGTATCCTGGGTTCAAGGCCTGTCACTGCTTTATATTTTCATACTGAGCAGACCAGACTGCTTAAGGGCCAGTAGAACAAATATGTGCATGTTTACCTGCTTTTGCTCAACTATGCCCAACTTTGACCAAGCTTGTCCAACATTGCTCAACGTTAACCAACATTGCTCAGCGTTGCCCAGTATTGCTCAACATTGACCAAAATTGTGCTACTTAGTGTGTGCAATTTTGTTTACATATACTAAATAGTGGTAAAAGCTGTTTAGCACTGCTTTATATTGCTTAACATATGGCAATCATGCCTCAGGTGGTGCTACAGGGCTGCCTATGTCGGATGCACATACTGCACTCCCTATACATGTTTGAAACAGGTAGTGTCAAGTTAGGCATCCCTTTTACTATATGTGCGAGTCAGAGAGAAGTATCATTTCCAGGGTTCCTACTGAGCCAGTGTATGTGCTATGCATTGCCTCTTTGCCAAGGCCAAAGCATACCGGGCACGCCTCCTTCTGCCTACTGGGGCAGGCTCAGGTTGTTCCTCCTCCGAGTCACGCTCTGCCTGTGATGGCCTTGGCAATGGTGGGGGGCTGTTTGGCCTGGGCCTATGCTGCTCCTGCTGCAGCTGTTTTTGCAGGATCATATTATGTAGCATAGCACATACCATGAATATTTGGGTACATGTAGTTGGTGAGTACTGCAAGGCTCCACCAGATGTGTCCAGGCACCGGAACCGTGACCGGCACCGCCCAAACACATGCTCGATTACATTTCGTGTTTGTGCGTGTGCCTCATTATGGCATTCCTGTTCAGGTGTGTGTGCTTTTCTGATGGGTGTCATCAGCCATGGCTCCAGTGCATAGCCAGCATCCCCCACTAGGTGACCATGAGGGATGTATCCATTGGCAAATGTCTGGTACAGCTGTGTCAGATGCCAGATATGGGAATCATGGTAGCTTCCAGGGCAGCCAGCACACACATTCAGTATTATGCCCTGGGCATCACACATGACCTGGCAGTTGATGGAGGGGAAGCCCTTGCGGTTAAAGTAGACCCTACTCCGCTCACCGGCTGGTGCTTTGATGCATATGTGCATGCAGTCTATTGCACCCACTACCTCAGGGTATTCCATTATTTGCTGGAAGAGATGCATATTGCTGGCCAACACCTCATGGGAACTGGGGAAATATACATAATCACTGACATGTGCTGACATGGCATCCAGGAACTGGTGCAGTACCCTGGATGCTGATGCCTGTGATACCCCTATCATATCACCAGTTGGTCTCTGGAAGGTACCTGTTGCTAATACTCTTAGGACAACACATACCTTGGTTTCCACTGGGATGGGTTCCCCTCTGTTGGTTCTGTGTGTGAGGCGTGGCCTGCACAGCTCAACAATTTGCTGCATGAGGTCTCTGTCCACTCTATAGCGCTCCACTATCTCCAGCTCATGTAGCCCCTGATAGGTTACCCTGGGCTTGTACACTCTTCTCTGTCTCCTCACTGTGGGTTGTCCAGCAGCATTTGCATTGTCACCACCCTCAGCATGTTGCATATGTCACCTTATAACAGCAATGGCAGCCCTTAACATTTTTTGTCTCAGTAAAGCTTTTTAAGTTTTCACTTCTCCTACTTTACTGCAGTGTTGCAGTGTCTCTGAGGAAAACATGGTGGGAACTTTTTGCAGAGTTTTAAGTGCTGGGCTGGGCTGGGCTAGTGTACTGCCTGTGTAATTGCCTGATTCTGATTGTTTTCACCCGCTAGCTCTGCTAGTACTCCCTGGTTAACTTCCTACTATTTGTTGTGCTTCCTTTTCCCTTTCTGTTTCCTCGGGGGGCAGCGCCACGCACACAAGCACAAACCCGCTCACACCAGCTCACACACGCGCACACATGCTTACATGGACTAAACCTTGCTTATTCTTGCTAAAATGCGTGCACACAGGTGCATACGCGCTTACACACATTTCAACAACCTTAGACATGCTTACTCCGGCTTAAATGCGCACATGCAGGCGTACACGCGCACGTACAGTCTTACTCAGATATACAGGCACGCACCCACACGCAAACACGTTGCAAGCACTTCAACAAGAAACTTTAGTGTTATTCACGGCATACACCTTCAATTTCATGCCTTTAGCTAGGGTACCTGTTGACACATCTCTTCCAGTGATGAGTAACTGACAGCAAACACATGCCACTCTGCTCCAATGAGTTTCACTTCTTTCATACATACCCCCCTCGTGATGTCACCTATCTTCTACTCTGATACTCCCCTTATCCTACTCCTACACTCCACTGACTGTGCTCATTTGCGATGTAAACTTAAGATTCACTATCCTTACCCTCATTTGTATAGGATTGCCTACTAATGCTTGGTTACATCTCTTAGACTGAGCTTCCCCCCTTAGCAACATCTACTCGGTAGCCATGTTGTCTTCAGCCTGCCATTCCCTTGCATTGTAAATTAGGAATTACAGTAAAATCCATATTTGTGGATTTTAATTATTGGTTTTCTGGTTTTTAGAGCACAGCACGTTTGCGCGGCACTGTGCTATGCTTAAATTCTGGAGATCGGAATAAAAAAAATATATATTTTATTTTTATTTTGCATCAGTGAACAAAGCCAATGGCTGTATTTTTGGCCATTGGCATGCTTCCTCAACTGGATGCATCCTTTTTTAGAGCTGTCATGGCTCCGTTTTGCTATTTGCAGAATGGTACTCAGTTGTCAATGGAGTACATTTCTGCAAATAACACTACTCTTACTCGGACAGGTTCGGGTTTCCTGGATCGCAAATTTACTTCATTTGCATAGCTTTCGCCAGCAATTGAGGTAATTTGCATATCCTAGCCCTGTCAGTGTAAGAGTCGTTTTAGGAGCTCTCTTGCACACCCCTACCGGTTGTTCCTGGATCATTCGGCGGACATGTTGGCTGCATGGTGTCTTACTCTACTCTTAGACTCCGTGCAAGCCTTCGTGAATCCGGCTCCTGGTAAAAGCACAGTGGCAGAAAGCATACTCTATACTGCTCTTAGTGGGAAGTTCTCATTCAATAGATTCAAGTTCTAAAGGCATACTTTTAGGTATGATATTAACAGTGTCGATAGGCATATGGTTGTTGTCTCTAAAAATGGAATACTTGGTTACTCTTTCTTTCTTTCTAGTGCATTTAGAATCTACTCAGATGATAACACATTTGTATTGCTTGCAGGCAAAGTTGCATATCTGAGTGAGGGCTTGTCATTACCCTTTATACATTGAAACCCTAACTTCACAATAGCAATTTTAGATAGTAACATATGTTCTACTAACATAACTAGGTATTCAGAAGACTTAAGGTCACTCTGAAATACTTATTTTCTTACACTACCAGGCAGTGCCCTTTTGACCATATCTTCAGTCGACATTTCTAAAATGTTATTTGCATTGTTTATATGAGGTTCTAACCAAAGTTTTAAAATATGCATTAAGTCAGGCATTTGGGACCTTACTGGTCTGCCAATGCTAATTTTTCAACTATGGAACTTGAGCAATAACTATTTTAAAAAATCTAATAAATTTTGTGGAGGGCAAAACCTGCTCCATTCACTCTCATATCACTCAAGCTCATTACAATATATCTTCTATTCTAGACTATGCTCTCACGACTGACTCAAGTAAAATTTTCTCCTGTGGTACCCCCAACTCCATGACTGACAACCTCCCAATCTTTCTTAAATGATTGCCAGCACACCTCCACAAAGAAAACTATTATAACACAGCCCACAACTTAGCTCAATTTAACAAAGATACATTCATAGAAATACTGAAAACTTAAAATCTATTAAAAATTCTCCCTCTGGATGAAGCAGTTTCCTATTTTAATGACACATTTTTCACTATATTAAACCAGTTAGCCCTAACTAGACACAAAAGAGTCAAATTTAATCCCACTCCTTGGCTTACAAAAAATACTAAACAACTTATGTTACCCAGATATGAAGCCTGGAAATCTTGTCTTCATAATAAAATAGAGACTAATCTTCAAAACATCAGGGAACTCCACCACAGCAACAAAAACTCAATCATATCTGATAAAAACTCAAACTTCCATCCAGTGTACACAAACTAGGAACCCCAAACAATTCTAGTCCTCCATTATCACTTTGCTAAATCCAGGCAACCCAACCCCACCAACCCCTACTACCACAAACTGTACCAAACCTATTTCTAACCAACGCCTGTCACACTTCATGCATTCAGTTATTTCCCTCATAAACAACATCCCAACTTCCCTACTCTCTATCTTCACAGAACTATCTTCTAAAATCATTCTCTTCCACATCAGCCCTGTTTCCATCTCTACCATTGAAAAAATACTGCATAAGCTAAAAGCCACTGCACTCACTGCTTATAATCTTCCCTTGAAATACACTATCATGACAGCCAACCACTTTGCATACCTTGCCTCTGTCATCATAAACAGATCTATTCAAGTAAACTATGTACCCATTATCTGTAAAGGTAACTAATAATTCCCTTATCCAAAGGAGACTCCACTGAATTTTGTAATTACCATTCTATAGCCATATTTTCTCCACTATTAAAAGTCCTCAAAAAGTATATACAATACTAACTTCTTAAAAATGTAATAGATAACAACTTTCTCTCCTCTGTCCAACACAGCTTTGGGCCACAGCACTACCACAGTTCCCCTTGCTTTCACCCATTATATCAACATTCACTGGGACTCTAGAAACCTTGTTTCTTCTCTGTTCCTTGACTTTCTAAGGTATTTGACAGTGTATCCCATCACTGTGTTCTCCAGAGACTATCTTCACTAAGGCTTGGTACCCCCTCCCTCTATGTCTTCTCCAGTGACTATCTGCACTAAGCCTTGGTAACCCCTTCCTCTACTAGTTCTATATCTACCTCTCTAACATGTAACAGGCAATAAAATGGCACAAAGAACAATCACCATCCTTGCCATCTCAGTCAGAGTGCCACAAGTCTCAATCCTGGGCCCCATACTCTTTAACATTTTAATGGCCTCTACACTGCTATGAATGAGACAACTGTCATTCAATGTGCAGGTGATACACAGATAATCTAAGCTATGTCCTTCCCAGAACTTTAGAAAATGACCCAAAAAGTTTTTTCTTCTATAGAAACCTGGCTCAACAATTCTCACCTCCTGGTGAATGCTATGAAAACCAAATTATTTCTTTTCACCCCCAAATTCTACATCCTATACAAAAAATAACTTCTCTATCACTTCATCAAACAACACTCCTATTGAACTTGTGTCCTGCACAAAGCTGTATGGTGCCATCATAGAAAACCACCTAAAGTTTGATATTCAAATGTAAAAGCCCACAGAAAAGTTGAACTCCCATATCATGGTAAACACTTTTAACTAGAAATTCAAAGAAAAAAAAAAAAAACATTAGCATCTCTACATCTACTATCTTCACTAATATATACCGCCCCCATCTATACCAACCTTCAATAATCTCTGCCTTACACAAATTGAACAATACTATAACAAGATAGACAAATTTGTCTCTGACCAGTCTGCAAAATCCCCACCAATCCTAGGCTTAGAACAGTTAGGCTGGCTAGAACTTCCACACTATCTCTCTGTCGCCCAGTTAGCAACTGTTCATAATATAATCTACAAACCACAAAACTGTCTTGTACTGCCAACCTTAGTGGAACCCTACACACCTGCGCAATCTCTACTCTCCATAAACGAGTCCTTATTAATCATTAGTCAAACCCACAACTCTGCTGGTCTGTCCCTGTACACAAATTAACCCTTCATAATCTGGAATTCTATCCCTATCACTACCAGACAACAAACTAACCTATCCAGATTCAAATAACTTGCTAAAACACCACTTTAAAAACACTTGGAACTGCTCCTGCTCTTCCCCCAAGCTAGACTACTTTGGCCTTTACACACCTGCTTTACCCCTATATATCCCGACAAAGCAGATTCTCAATATAAACTATTGTCTTCTACCACTTTGCTATTACCACCACGTTTACTAGCTCTACTTTCTCTCTGACAATTGCTTCCTCTTTAGCAAAATTCCATCTTACAATCCCTACCTTCTATATCTACCTCAACTTTACCATAACTTGCTTTATCTGTGTATCATCTAACAAATATACACACTACTCACATATTCTTCACCTCCTCTTTGCTTTGTACTCTTGTCGCCCACAACTCCTCTCACATTCCCACCCGTTAATGTAAAATTCTAAATTACATCTTAAACCTCACTGTGTATGTGAGTCTGTCATGTACTAATATGTGATGACCCCATATTTTTCTGATTGTAGGCTCTCTCTAGTACAACTTAAGGTCTTTTCTTTTCTCTGTATAAACTGCCATTTTGTAACTTTAGCTTTTTTTTCCACAGGCCTCTGCTGAAAAGGGGCTACATCTTCCAGGGCCTCTGCTGAAACTGGGCTACAAAAGCCCAGCTGGATTACCTCAGTCAGCAAAAACAATAAATAAATAAATATACAGATTAATAAAATGTTAGAACTCCTAATGCTGAATACTGACACGTAAAGACTGAATGACCAAAAATTCAGACTCACATATATAAATCTGAGATTGACATTTCTCAGAATATTCTCTTTTCTCTGAGGTTTGCCAATCTCCTTGCTGGTATATATACGTTCAGGTGATGTGGGGTGGCTTGAGTCTTTAAAAAAAAAACAAGTTTAAAGGAGATGGGTGATTTTGATGTTTGCTCTTCTCCTATATTTTCTGTCTTTTTTTAGGTATTTAGGACTTGACAATGGTAGTCTTGACTTTTAAGTAGGAATACGCTTGAATAACTGAGAGTCAGATGAGGATCCATTCCTTCCCAAAATTCCCCATTTCAGTGTTTGAGATCCCAGGTATTCATATCTTTTAAATCCATGTTGACCTTCAGTGAGATTCTTGTAA
>NC_056744.1:293297478-293402478 GCF_019279795.1 Protopterus annectens
GAGTGGAGTATTGTATCAAATGTTTTAGCCAGATCTAGGTAGACAGTATTCACCACAGGTACAGTAACCATGACCCTCTGTTGACAAAGTCAAATTGGGATGAATCCATTGTCTGGAGATCCTATGTTCTTGTTGATAATAATTCTTCACTGCTTTGTAAATAAGATTAGTCAGTCTAATGGGTCTTTACTTTCCAGGATCTGTTGAAGTTCCACCCTTATGAAGAGGGATGATCGTTGCAGTCCTCCATTCTCAATGCACAAAGCCTTTTTTAGGACTATTGCTAAATAGTCACTACAGGAGCCCTGATAAGTTGTATTTTAGACTATTCAGGAGGCATTCCAGGATGTTATTGGTGCTATTGAAGCTGTGTTCTTGGCTTTAGTGTGCCCAGCCAGTACATGCTCCCTAGTTATAGTTAGAGTGATTATATTTAAGGGTATTTCTTGGGAGATGGTGGGGGGTGAGAAGGAGTAAAGTTCAAAATGTGCTGGTTCCACTTGTCTAAATAAATGTCATAAAATAGTTTATTCCAAGGTAAAACAAGTAAGCGCTTTCATGGATATCATCCGCTTCATCAGACTAGAATGAGAAATAACATTGAAAAACTTGCTTTTATACATTCAAATGAGCCAATCAACTAGGCTGATAACTTAAATACATACTTAACCTCTATAATGCTGGATCACAGTGGAAAACTTGCTCATAATATATAATATTAACACATTAGAGTAGTAATAATATAAATAAGGATGATATTAAAATCTGTGACATATAAACAGCAGATTGTTGCTAAGCTTGTAAAATATATGTATATATATATATATATATATATATATATATATATATATATATATATAATTGGTAAGTGTTACTAAAAGTGTCACATTGCTAAAATGATTGATACAAACACTGTTCATCATAACAATGGTAGTAATAAAAAACATATGTTGATAAAATTAAGAATCAATGCTTAAGAGCTCTAGCCCTAGAAACGGCTTTAGAGAAACTTTACTATTAAGGCCGGGGGGGTTGTCTGCCTGAAACCTTATAATCCATTTCTGTTCATTAGATTCAGTTCTATTCACCAAATCACCTCCTCTCATAGTACTATGCACGATTCTAACACCAAAAACGTAAAGCTATGCCTTGGTCCTTCTTTAGCTATGTGCATAGCTAAAGCACTGGTTTCCTTGCCATTCTTAATATCTCTCTGATGTTCCAATATCCTATCTTTAAATATCCTGTTGGTCTTACCTACATAAAATGCAGGACACGTGATACAGTAACAAAAATAAACTACATTTTTTGTTCGGCAGTCAGCATAGAAAGCACTTTCTATCTTGAATCTTAGTGATGGATGCATGAATTGTCCACCTATATGTACATGGGTACAAACTAAACATCTCCTACAGATGTATGTGCCAGTTCTCTCTGGTAAAGTCCACAAAAAAGGCGTGGAATTAAACCTGTAGCAAAGTTGTTTTTTAAGTCACCTATTGTTCCTAAACACAAAATTGGGTTGATCATCTATTACTCCTTTTAATTTCTGTACTGTAGAGATAATATCCCAATTATTCCTAATGACATCACAGACTATGTGGATGTCACTCACATAGGTCAAGGGCATCCTTATCTTACCTGTACTGCAATTGTATTAAATGGTACAAGCATTTTGTAGATGACATTTTTTTGCTATGGCAAGGCACAGAGCAGGAATTGAATGATTTCTTTCTTTATTTGAATCAGCTAAATGACTTTTTAAGATTTGCATACAGATATTCAGCGGTGGAGATAGACTTTTTAGATGTCAAGGTAACCAAAGATGACATCTGTACTGTGTCCACTGCCATGTATAGGAAAAATGTAAGAAAGAATAATGTCCTTCATCATAGCAGCATGCACCCAAAACATACTAAGCTAAATGTTCTTAAGGGGCAGATTTTTCGTGTCATGTGACTGTATAATGATGATAGTAAGTTGAAAGATGCCCTACCTATTCTCAAACAAGAATTTATGGAGAGAGGCTATAACTGTAATATGATTGATTCTCAGATTGCTGAAGCCTGGTGTGAAAGGAAAGGGAGATGTAAACCTTATTTTTCGAATAATCTACCTGGTAGTGTAGCCACAGACACATCTGCTACAATTAGTCCTAGGACCCCAGGAAGGAATGGTACCACAGGTAAGATAAAACAATAGGTGACTTAAAAAACAACTTTGCTACAGGTTTAATTCCACGCCTTTTTTGCGGACTTTACCAGAGAGAACTGGCACATACATCTGTAGGAGATGTTTAGTTTGTACCCATGTACATATAGGTGTACAATTCATGCATCCATCACTAAGATTCAAGATAGAAAGTGCTTTCTATGCTGACTGCCGAACAAAAAATGTAGTTTATTTTTGTTACTGTATCACGTGTCCTGCATTTTATGTAGGTAAGACCAACAGGATATTTAAAGATAGGATATTGGAACATCAGAGAGATATTAAGAATGGCAAGGAAACCAGTGCTTTAGCTATGCACATAGCTAAAGAAGGACCAAGGCATAGCTTTACGTTTTTGGTGTTAGAATCATACATAGTACTATGAGAGGAGGTGATTTGGTGAATAGAACTGAATCTAATGAACAGAAATGGATTATAAGGTTTCAGGCAGACAAACCCCCCGGCCTTAATAGTAAAGTTTCTCTAAAGCTGTTTCTAGGGCTAGAGCTCTTAAGCATTGATTCTTAATTTTATCAACATATGTTTTTTATTACTACCATTGTTATGATGAACAGTGTTTGTATCAATCATTTTAGCAATGTGACACTTTTAGTAACACTTACCAATTATATATATATATATATATATATATATATATATATATATATATATATATACATATATTTTACAAGCTTAGCAACAATCTGCTGTTTATATGTCACAGATTTTAATATCATCCTTATTTATATTATTACTACTCTAATGTGTTAATATTATATATTATGAGCAAGTTTTCCACTGTGATCCAGCATTATAGAGGTTAAGTATGTACTTAAGTTATCAGCCTAGTTGATTGGCTCATTTGAATGTATAAAAGCAAATTTTTCAATGTTATTTCTCATTCTAGTCTGATGAAGCGGATGATATCCGTGAAAGTGCTTACTTGTTTTACCTCAGAATAAACTATTTTATGACATTTATTTAGCCGTGTGGAACAGGGTGTTTTACCAATTTTGCTCTATTCATCACATTATTAGGTTCCCTATTCAGTTTCAGAGGATTTCTGTTTTTTACTAAAGTTCAAAATGTATTTGTAGGTTTACTATATTGCCAGGCTCATTGATGGGGCACCAATAACCACCAGTTTGGGCACATTGGTGTGTGCTGTCATTGAGGGTTCTGACATAGCTGATGAAGTCCTTATGGTTATCTTTCACCTGGGAAGCTATCTTAACCTCAAAGTTGGCTTTGTTTGACCTAATTATCCCTCTTAGTTTCCTATTTAGTTTGATGACAGAGTTGATATCTTTATGGGAATTACCCTTCCTGATTTTTCCCAGAATTTTTTTTTCTTTTTGTTGTATACCCTGTTTAATTTGAGATGTGACCAGAGTGGTTTGTTTCTGGGGCTACTTCTGGTAGGCACAGCAGTCTCTATGCAGTCATTGACATGGCTGCACAGAGATTTTAAGGGCAATTCAGGAATATTAAATTTTGACAAACCATCACTTAATAAAATATAGTTTGTCTTGGAATAGTTCCTAAGTGTTACTGGTTTTATTGAGGTTATGGAATTGATTTTGATTTTGAAGGTGACAGCTTTATGGTCGGACCTTACAGGGAGGGCAATGCATTGGGGTGATGCAGAGTTCTCCCATATTTATGAGTACAAGTATATTGGAGCTGCTAGTGAACGTATACACTATTTGGTCAAGGGTCTTTGTATTTACGAAGTCCAGAAATCTCTGAGCCTGTAGATTTGACTCCATGTAGGATTACAGTCTATAGAGGGATAATTAAAGTCTTCCATAAGTAGGGTGTTAGGTTGGATGGTAAGCATTTCCAGTAAGTCCAAGTATGCATTGTGAGCAACTTGGGACATGGAAGGTGGCCTATATGGTGCAGGATTTTGTCTATGGTGATCTGCATGTGAAGGAACTATACAGCGTCATACTGTTTAACCATTGATGTACATTAAGACACCTCTACCTTTAGTCCTTGGCTGTGTAGCTACCTGTCTAAAAGAGTGAAAGCACTGAAACCTTGGACTGCCAGGGTCTTCGCAGCTTTAACCCATATCTCAGTAACTGCACAGATGTCTATATTCTTGAGTATGAGGTGAGATTTGGACAGAGTGTAGATTTTTATTTAGGCTCCTGGCATTGAGCAGTAACACCTTGAGGTTCAGCTGAGTTGATTTTGCTATGTTGGCAGGTTTGTCAATTTGACATTGCCTAAAAAAGACACTATGAGGGTAAATAAAGTTTTAACCACTGTTTGAAAACCTAGAGGGGACAGGTGAAGACCATTGGCAAAGCAACTTGGTCTGATAACCATGTCCTTACAAGCTGGCAAATATTGGATCCCCATAGAATGACACCAGAAAGACAGGCTGTTGTGAAAATCAATCATCTTTTGCTCATATTGTGGCATCATCCATGTGATGGCAGTATACTGCTCAATGCCAGGCGTATACAAGCCTGAGACACATAGTCTGAGTGGTCCATAATGTCTCTCTTCATATAGTCCAGAGAAGTATATCTCATTGACACCTACATGGACTATGATGGAATCATGCTGGCACCTGTGGTGTAATGATTTGAGTGTATGCATGATTTGGGATATCCTGGCTCCAGATAAGGAAATAATCATTGCCTTCGCCTTGTTCAGCCCTGTTAGAGTGGTATCAGTATGTCTTACAATGGAGTCCGCCATGATGAGAGTCCTGAGAACTGTGTTTGCTTGCCTTAGGGGAGTAGTGTTTGGGCCTCCTTTGAGTGTGACTGTATGTGTGATGTTAGGTGTTTTTTATGAGTGCCTTTTGGGATTGCTGAAGATTAGCTTTGTCAATGGATGGTCTAGGCAATGTTTGTTATTAAGGAAGATTGCTTTTATGTGTCTCAGCATAAGTTAGTCTATGTGTGCACTGTATGCTATGTGAGGAGGATTTTGTGGCATAGTTTCAACAACCTGATGTGCACTTGTATGTGACAGTTACGCCTCCAGTGTCATTGTGCAAGTACACTACTTAAAAACTGTACCTTCTCCGTTAAAGATTAAGAAATTGTTGGTAAACAGGAGCCAATTGCTACATTGTCTCAAGACACCCATATCCACCAACCTGACTAGAGAGAAGTTAGGAAATTGCACATCCATGTTGTCCAATCCTTTGATTGGTGAACTGCAAGGGGATGGTATATTGTGGATAGAAGCCTATTAGGGGTGCTTTGTTGGTGCCTTATTGGAGCAGAGTATGAAAAACAGTACTAAACTCAAACTTTAATGTTTACACAATACTGAATTCTACTAAATCTGTAGGTAGTGCCACTTGACACACAGCTAGCTGCTCTAAGCTTATTGGCTGGCTGGGTATTTGCTTGGTATTTACTGCTTTACTGGGTACAGTTTTATGAATCATTCTATGAGAAAAATTTGCTTACTATGTGTTTGCAAGCTGTAGAGGGTGCTGCTAACCACTGCTGTGAGATGTGTAGCTGGGCACCAAATTTATTGCAGCATAGAAAAAAAAGATAATTAATAAACGTTCTGAATAATAAGATGAATATGATGTGGGCTCTTTTGTATGTACCAGCTCAGAAAAAGCAAACACCTCATGCCACAAGATGAATAAACCCAATCCTCCTAATGTAAAAATACAGTAGAACAGATGTTCCAGTGCAATGTGGCCACAAACCAATTAAACAACTGGCTGGAAATCCTTGCTGAACGTGATTTCATGAGAATATTACAGCAGTAACAGTAAGAAGAGGAACAGTTTTTTTAATAAATACAGTGAAATGCACAAATAAAAGCAGAAACCGGTAGTGATGATTCAAAGTAACTTAAGCAAGTATGATTTAGCAATAAAAAATACTTAGATTTGCCTAGATGGCACTGGATACAAGTAAAACACTTCAAGTGGAACACAGGCTAAGATGAAAAGCTTTGCAGCGCTCTGGCAAAATGAGCTGAAGACAAAAGGAGGCTTAAGCAAGATCAATACTGGTTTGCTGGGAGGGTGCTCAGTATCATTTATGGCAAACAACGGTTGGGAAGAGAACTTAAATACCTTATACAACAAGACAATATTTAGTTTTAATTTGTATTATTTTACATTTGTTAACCGGGAAAGTCCGACTGGATACATGTCCATTTTCAGCGGAGGCCCGGGGAGAAAAGCTCTACATTGCAAATAAGTGACACTTAAAGATGTGGTTACATAGAAATCTAAACATTTAAGAAATCATTGACAATTTATAGTCAATGTTCCATTTAAATGAAGCAAACATTGTGGGTTTATGGTATAAATATACAGAGATAACATTTTACATCTTTGAAGTGTGTAAAAAGAAAGAAAAGTGTTTCCAGGTTGAATGTAAGGATGATAGTTAAGAGAAAAGGTGGTTAGGTAAGAAGGGAAGTTATAGTACATAGTATGTAGAGGGATAGAAGAGCATAGGTTCAGAATGGGTAGTATAACAAGTTTTCTTCCTGATAATATAATTCTAATGGTTGTAGAGAAGTGAATGTTGTCTGGGTGGGGAATGGTTATTAATGGGTGTTTCATCTTTGTGAGCTATGTTTTTCTTACCTTTTGTCTTTTTATTTTTTGGGTTAGTCTGGGTTTAGACATGGACATAGCCAATCCCTGTTTATATACATCTTTAGGAATATTTTGAAATGGGGCAAGGAGGATATAGTGGTTAGTTCAGCAGGAAGTAAGTTTCATTTTTTTTCCAGCAGAGTTGGAGAATAATGATTCTCCGGCTGAGTTGTTGTATTTGGTAGATTGTACTAGCATTCTGTTGGATGAGTGGAGGGATGCTAGGTTGCTGTAGGGGGTAATAATATTAGTCAGAATGAGTGTACTGGTAGGTTGGTAGAGGATTTTATGAATAACTATGAGCTGGTTATAATGGAGCTGATTGGGTAGTTCTAGCCAGCCTAATTTGTGAAGATTTTGACACTGGTGGGTTCTATAGGCAGAGCCTGCGGCAAATCTAGCCATATTGTTATAGCAGATAGTGATTTTGTTAAGGTTTGATTTACTTAGATTTGTAAGGATGGGTGAGGCATAGAGAAGGGTTGACAGCAGATGTGTCCGAGCTATGGCAGTTCTGGCAGATGGATTTAAGAATTGTTTAATCCTATACAAGGAGCATATTTTTTTGTTAACTGTTTTTATGGTTTTGTCTATATGGGCATCATACTTCAGATTATTATCAATGATTATTCCAAGAAGTTTAGTGCAAGGTTCAGGGGAGATTATGGTGCCATTGTTAGATGAGATTGTAATTATTGGTAATGTTAACTTACGGGTAGAGGAGAAAAGCAGAAGTTTGGTTTTGTTTGGGTTCAGTAGGAGACGACGATTATTGAGCCAGTTTTCTACTTTGTTGAAGATGATTTGGGGTAGCGATTGTAGTTCTGTGGGAGGGGAAGCAGAGCAGATAAGTGTGGAGTCATCTGCATACTGTATACAAGTTGCATCTGGGATAACTTTGGGAAGGTCATTAATGAAAATAGAGAAAAGGAGGGGACCCAATATATAGAACCTTGGGGTACTCCAAGGTTAACAGGTAGAAGGGGGGATAGATTGTCTTTCCATATAACAGCTTGTTGTCTGCCATGCAGGTAAGAGTGGAACCAGTTGATTACTGGGTTGTCAAAGGAAAGTGATTTTAGAGAGTCTAGGAGTAGGTGATGATTCACCATGTCGAATGCTTTTGATATATCGAGAAAGAGGGCAGAGGAGAGCTTATTCTGATTACGGTTGTGATTTATTGCGTGAGAAAAGGAGAAAAGGGCAGTAGTTGTAGTATGGGCGGGTCTAAATCTGTGCTGGGTTGGGGCTAGGAGACTATTCTGAGTAAGGTGAGTTAGAATTTGCTTATGTATGCATTTCTCCATTATTTTGGCTAAGGGAGATAGTATGGCTATAGGTCTGTAGTTAGAGAGTTCCGTGGAGTTTCCCCCTTTATGAAGTGGAATAATGTGAGAGATTTTCCAGATGGAGGGGATGTAGAATTCATGGATAGTACGATTTATTAAGATGGAGATAGGGTATGCTATTTCATTAGCAGCATTTTGCAGAAACTCTGCAGGAAGTAGGTCTGCTGCCAAGGTGGTGGGTTTTAGTTTCTTAAGTAGGGATTTAATATAGTCAGTGGGGATAGGATCAAATTTGAAGGGAGGGATATTTACCTGAGTGGGTGTGGTTGTAGTAGAAGAGGTGGGAGACAGATTATTAGCTAGGGAGTGGACTGTTTCTGTGAAGAAAGTATTAAAGGTCTTTACAACACACTTAGGAAATAGCTGTAGGGTAGCTGAGGGGGTGGGGGTTGCGGATTTACCTGGGTGGAGAAGTTTATTCAGACCTGACCAGAATTTTTGGGGCTGATTTTGGTGTTTTTGCTGTAAATTGAAATAATAGTTTTGTTTGTCTAACACAATAGACCTTTTTGTCTCATTTCTCATTTGCTTGTATCTAATGTGGGCTTGTGGTTATTTGGTGGCTCTCCAGGAGGTCTGTGCTGTGTTTCTAGCAATAAGCTTTTGTCTAGTACTATTGGTTAACCATGGAGCAATTTTGTTTTTGGTTCTGATTGTTCGTGTGGGAGCATGCCTGTCTAAGCTGGCAAGGAATCTAGCATTGAAGTCTGAGACTGCTTCATCAAGGGGAAGTACTTTAAGATTGGCCCATTTGCATGAGTTAAGTTCAGCTTGGAAACTAGTTAGGTTAAAGCCAGGTTTTTGTAAGGCAGAGTAGATCAGGGGAGTGCATGAACAGGAGGGCATGCAGATAGTGGATTTTCTTATTTATACTTCTGACATTTAGGTGACAGACTAGAAATGAATTAGGGGCATCATATGAGCTTCTTAGGTTAAAAGGAGTACTATTTGTGGGGTTAGTGGTAGCAGGTGAGTTTGGGCCCTGGTTAGGGTGGATGTCGCCGTCAGCTATGAGGGTAGGTAGTATACTTCTTATGAGTTTGGTGATCTTTAGTAGGAGTTGGTAATAGTTTTTAGTCCTAGGGTTTAAATATGTAGGCCGTATGGGATGGAGAGGTTTTGGAGTAGTGGAATTGGAGAAGAGGTGGGGTAGTACTGGTGTGGGGGGGTGTGTTTGGATGCTAGTGGTGGTGATTGAAGTAGGATATTGAGTGTTAGGTAGATAGTGGAATTCATAGACGGTGAGAAGATAAAGTATTAAAGGTGGGGGTATGCGGTAGTAATGTGGTCTAGGTTGTGGAGATATGGTGGGAGTTAGTGGAGACATTGTGGGGTAAGGTAGTAGTTGGAACAGAGAGTATGGGTGGGGTGATAGAAGAGAGTGAATTCTGATGGGTTGGGAGTGGGAGTTGGGTGTACAGAAAGGATGAATTGTAGTTGGATGAATGTGATGTGTGGGAATGGCAGAGTAATTAGGGGGTGTGGTTAGGGTAGTATAAATGTAGGAGCACTGGGGGCGGGTGGGAAATGGAAGCAGGGTAAGGGAGCGGAGTGAGCCCCGCAGGGCAAATGGAGTGGGTAGAACCAGTGAAGGACTAAATTCTAAGAAAACAATCAGTGGAGTGCTGACTGTTAAGGTAAGTTTAAAGGGAGATAGTAGGTTGTGCAGTTGAGAAATGTATAGTAAAAAAGAGGGGTATAGTGAGTCTACCAGATAGATAAAAATATTAGAAAGTGAATGCCAGAGATTTATAAATTAAGATTGGAAGATAGTTATTCAAGATTATACCATGATCCCCCCAAAACGTGCACGCTGATTGGCCAGCGTGCCCGTTGTAAATCTAGTTATACTAATGGAAAAAGGTCCGGTCGCCCGGACTTTTTTCCATTAGTATAACTCGTTTTTTTAAAACACTGTCTCGCTATGTTAAATGGGTTTAACATAGCGAGACAGCTTTAAAATAAGCAACAGAGATCTCCGTTGCTTATTTTAAAAGCTGTCTCATATGTTAAACCCATTTAACATAGCGAGACAATGTTTAAAAACAACGGAGAAAGCAAGATCTCCATTGCTTTTTTAGTGTTTAAGCTATGTTAAATGAGTTTAACATAGCGAAACAGTTTTAAAATAAGCAACGGAGATGTCTGTTGCTTATTTTAAAACTGTCTCGCTATGTTAAACTCATTTAACATAGCGAAACACTAAAAAAAAAAGAAACGGAGATCTTGTTTTCCCCGTTGCTTTTACAACTCTGATGTACCGCGCAGGCGCAGTACATCAGAACTGGCCCAGATGCCAGACATCTGCGGAAGGGCAGTAAACAGGCATTATACTATGCCATTATTTAAGAAAAGTAATAGTTTCTTTTCTTAAATAATGTCATGTATAATAGCAATAACCACTTCTGGTGTGGGTAATGCTAAATTTACCCACGGTTGGCTTTGTTTGGTCCCTCGGGGTTCGCCCTCGGGACCAAACCACGCCAACCGTGGGTAAATTTAGCATTACCCACACCCAGGCGTGGGTTATTGCTATATTAGACCTGGGAAGAGGGTGCCACCTAGTGGGCAAAGGTTATCCTGCAACCAAGGCTACTCACGGGGCTAGCAGATCTAGTGGGAAAGGGAGGGCAACACAGGAGTTGCATGAAGAGGCTATAAGAGGGGAAGGTATGGAAGTTGGGAGGAGAGAAGATTTTGGCTGTGGGCTGTCCTGGCTAGGGAGTGTACAATAAACACCTGCGGTTATATAACAAGTGTATTATATACAAACAGTGGTTTTAAAACATACTTTCTTGTTTCCTTAAGGGAAATGATGCCCAGAGAAAGGTTTGGCTATGTTCTTTAGCTTGGGGAAGAGGCAGCAATCTTAGACAGGGCAATAAAGCCAAAACCTAGTACAGGTCAGGCAGGTTGGATAGCTGGGTACATAAAGGGAGAGAGAGAAAAACAAAAAATAGTGAGGTAAATAGTAGGTCGGACACACTTTCTAAGCAATTAACAACTAAAGACAGTGCATATGTAATCACTTAACCAGGTACACACTAGTTAGTATTCCAAAATATTCTATCAGGTTAACACAGTAAAGTGCAAGGTAAATGCAGTTTTCCAGTGATATATACACAGTTGAGATCAAAATATCACTATAACAAAAACTATACAGTTCTTAGAAAACAAAGCAGTACAAGGAATACACTAAACATCAATATACATCGTGGTGCAGATAACAGTTGCCCAGCATGGAGAAAGAGGTAGGCGATTCATGTGTAACTGTTGGCTGAAATACTACATGTGGTCTCTTGTTTAAAAAGAACCACTATTTAACTAAATATAACATGTATGGGGCCACCGGTACCATGAACACTAACTTAATTCAGCATTTTAGCGCTAAAGAGTACTAATACAGCTTCAATGTCCCATTGTATATCAGGTAAACCAAAAATATATATAAACCACACATATGCGGTCTACAATACGAAACGTCAATCTAATACGGTGTTTTCTGGTTTAAAAAAGTACAGCTTCCTCTTAGATTGTTTTCAGTTAAGTTCCAAAACATACGCGGTTTGCACCTTAGAGAACGCTACTTCTACATTTTATATTTTCTGTAGTGTTAGAACAGCGTCAGTGATGGTGAGGTGTAAATTAAATCTACTTCTTTCATATATTTCCTACTACAGATCCAATCTATGTGCAGTCCCCATTACAAAAAAGCCACTACCTTAGCGTGGTGTTTCAGGTTTTAAGCTAGACCCCCTTCGTCAGTTAGTAGTTTGCTGTAACAGCCCTCGCATATACAGTAATAAATGCTTAAATGCTACCCTGACTTCGCGTTCACTGTGTAGACATAGAACAATCTCTTACTATTAATTTAAAATAATAATCCAGCACAATCACTCTACTGCCAGTGAAATGCTATGCAGCTTTGGTAATGCCTGTTAGAAAAGGACCATTACTCCCCACAGTAGGAACGGAATATATTGTAGGTTCATTCAGTAGCGCGTATCAGCTCCACGTACTACAAGCATGCAAACATAGTTGCTGACAGAGATAGAGAAGCTAGTACACCATCACAAATGTAGAATTATAGCATTTAGCTATGCATAAACAGTTTATATCACTATAGTAAGCAGCATATGTCTCTTTAAACAAATAATACAGCAATATGAATCACTTACACAAGGTGTGGACACCGGAGGCAGGAGCGCACAGCAGCCGGGAGTTAAGCTAAGATTTAAAGATGGCACGACTTGGGGTTAGGTATATTTATGGGTTAGGTGAGGAAATACTTAGAAGGGGGAAGAGTATGGTTCAGGTACAGACCGGATGTGATCAGTACTCTGCTCCGGCAGGGTAGGCTGGAAAAAGATAAAACCTATTGTGCTTCACTAAGCTGATTTAGTTAGGCTTGAGAAAGGAGGGTGGTACAAGGAATGGGGGAAAGAGCAGAAACTTAGGTAGGCAGGACTATGAACGGGATTGTCTTAGCAGGGAGGTAACTGAATGATGCAAGGTAGGTTAAGAAAGCTGAGTAAGAGTCAGTGAAGGACTACATTTTGAGAAAAACAATCAGTGGAGTGCTGACTGTTAAGGTAAGTTAAGGGGAGATAGTAGGTTGTGCAGTTGAGAAATGTATAGTAAAAAAAAAGGGGTATAGTGGGTCTACCAGATAGATAAATATATTAGGAAGTGAATGCCTGAGATTTATAAATTAAGGCTGGAAGATAGTTATTCAAGATTAGACCTGGGAAGAGGGTGCCACCTAGTGGGCAAAGGTTATCCTGCAACCAAGGCTACTCGCAGGGCTAGCAGATCTAGTGGGAAAGGGAGGGTAACACAGGAGTTGTATGAAGAGGCTATAAGAGGGGAAGTTATGGAAGTTGGGTAGAGAGAAGGTTTTGGCTGCTGGCTGTCCTGGTTAGGGAGGGTACAAAAACACCTGGAGTTATATAACAAGTGTATTAAGGTCTATATTAGAACACCGAACATTCAATATTTTGAGTGTTCTAATATCGAACACTATGAATCAAAAATTTAAAACATCGAACATTCAGAACAGCAATTTTTTTTCCTAGGGTAAAAATTTGCTGTTTCAAAACACATACACACAACACAAGCACATGAAACAAACAGCAATCCACACACATACACCTAAACATTTACACCTAACCCTACACTAAACTATACATACACCACTAACTATCCACTTACCGTAACCCAAACCCTAACCCTAAGGTCCGTCATTATCGCACAGTCACCTCATCCGCACCCTAACCCTATTTCACCTGCCCTGCCCTAACCCTCACGTCCACACAATCGCACACTTACCTGACCCGTGCCCTAACCCTAACTCACCTAACCCGCCCTAACCCTCACGTCCACACAATCGCACATTTACCTGAACCTGACCCATAACTTTCCACCACAGTGCTGAAAATACTGAAGCAACAGAAACAGACAACCAAATTCTTTCCCTAGGAAAAAATTTGGTTTTCTGTTTCTTCAATAATGGGTCAATATTAGAACTCTCAAAATTTTGAACGTTCAGTGTTCTAATATAGACACATGTATTATATACAAACAGTGGTTTTAAAACATACTTTCTTGTATCCTTGAGGGAAATGATGCCCAGAGAAAGGTTTGGCTATGTTCCTTAGCTTGGGGAAGAGGCAGCAATCTTAGACAGGGCAATAAAGCCAAAACCTAGTACAGGTCAGGCAGGTTGGATACTTTCTTGTATCCTTGAGGGAAATGATGCCCAGAGAAAGGTTTGGCTATGTTCCTTAGCTTGGGGAGGAGGCAGTAATCTTAGACAGCGCAATAAAGCCAAAACCTAGTTCAGGTCAGGCAGGTTGGATAGACAAGGTGTGGACACCGGAGGCAGGAACACACAGCAGCCCTGAGTTATGCTAAGATTTAAAGATCACAGACAATAACAAAAAAAATAACAAAGACAATAGCATAAAAGACAAAAGAGGTGGAATATCAACAAGTGGAAAAGCAATGAAGCATAAATACTGGAGCAGACAAAAACAATACTCTCCCTTCTCTAATTCTGCTACAGTTTAAGGCACCAGCCTTTGCAGAAATTTAGCAATGACACTGTTTATGGAAACAAATGCAGTAATAAATAACTAAATATGGCTCAAATCTGACATTAGTTCAAAGTTTTGCCACAACTATGAATAAAATTACAAGATTAAGGCACAGCAATGTTTAAACTATAAATAGCTAGTTTTTACAAATAATTCTACTTGTAGAGGTTGAAGTGCAGTATGATGTTGAAACACAAATTTTCCACAACTGCAAATTAAGCTGCAAGACTACAGACTGAGCACAAACTGAAAATGCAAACAGATAACTTATTTGGAGAAAACATGGAAAAAATCAGAAAAGTACAAAGTTTCACCACATAGGTCAGTATAGCTACAACAAAAATATTTATGTATAATTGAAATATTTTTTTTTCTCTTTCCTTTTTTGATGAGAAACTTGTAACTCACACTTCAGTACTTTTCACACCTCTCCTGGTCTTGCATAAAAGGTTATGCATACACTCACACACACACACACACACACACACACATATATATATATATATATATATATATATATATATATATATATATATATATATATATATATATATATATATATATATATATGTGTGTGTGTGTGTGTGTGTGTGTGTGTGTGGGGTTTACTATTGAAACCTTGAAACTGCATATGTTGACCAGTCACATGGTCGACCCAAAATCCTAAATCTGGAACAGCAAAATTGCAGCCAGGTCAAAACTAAATATATTCCCCGGGATTCATGAAGCTCGGCGCAAGGACGGCGGTAGGCTTGCGCCGACAGTGCAGCGTGAAGATGGCGCAGTAGCGCCAAATGCATATTAATGAAGGTGTGCTGCCGCCACAGCCACGTGCACAGAAAAAGAGCATGAGTGCATAGGGCATGTCGAAGTGCCGCACGGAGGCATGGAAATACCAGCTGTCGACATGCAACCTAAAATGTTTGCATATAACAAGTTGCAAGATAGTAATCACATCTGTCAGTGTCCGTGGATACTGAAACATATGCAAAGCATGCAAGAAAGTTCCTGCGAACACAAAATGAAGAAGCAAACACAAATGCACTGTAGGGAATAATGGGTTCCTATCCCGCGAACAAATGACATTGAAGACCGTGTGGCCGTAATCAGATAGCTATACCAAGTGGAAGTGCAAAGCATCATATGTTAGCGAGCAGCCAGTAGGTACGTCCAGCCCAATGGTTAGGGTCACCAGCTTACCCATAATGTGAGGGAGGGTACACAGCTGGGCAGATGTGTCCATAGCAAAATACACGATAAATGTACATATCTAGCGACCGTATGTCCGAATCATATCCCACAAGGCATGTAATAGTCACATACAAAAGATATGTCCGTATTTCACATACCAAATGTGATAGGAAATAGAATAAGCATGTAAACAAAACAGAAGGAGCATATAAACAGCTACAACAATAAGGAAGCATGTAGGCTGAAATGAACAGTATTATCCGTACCGTCGACTGTGGGTACGTGCTGTCCAGTACAGTCGGATATGTGTATGGAATATATCCCATCCTGGACAAAGGAAAAGGTGGCATCCTACTAATGAGTAGAACAGTCTGCCAAAATCCGCATATCAGCGGTACAATCAGAACTTGTCAGGATGTGTCACAGTTGAACGGGTAGTACCCGGGTATACCAACCATGCAATGAAAGTTAAGTATGGGCGTGTACCTATGTGCATGAGGTATAGCATGTGGAAAGCAAACATGACAGGGTAGTCCACACAACCATACAGGTACCTGACATATGTAGGGTATTCAATGTGTTACTCTGGCCGTGTCATGGGCCAACAACCAAAGCAGTGATGTATGGGGTGTGAGGAATATGTGTGTGTGGGGGGATGGGTAATGGTACAATCCTCCAAGGCGATACTGTGTCATATGCAGAATAGGTGAACCGGAGGTGTATGAGGGAGCAGCAGGTGAAGCTGAAAGAAACACAAAAACATGTATAAACAGCTGCAATACAACCAGACAGGCCATACCGTAGAACACAATCCCACAAACATATGAATATTGAAATGTGCGATACAAATGTATAGACATGTCACCAGCACATACCCACAGATTGGTCCTGATGGAATTGGCCATAACAAATGCAACACACCTGGATGCATAATGGACTACCCAGCATCCCCTCCACGTCATACAACCCGCTCCCTTACCTGAACATCCACCAAATCCAGCCATACTTGGCCTACTGGTTTGGTGCAGCCAAATCTACACATAGTGACCACTACGCATATGTAGTAGGTAGTGTCACCCTAGGCAGTTGCAGGATTGCACACTATGTATCCCTTGCATGTAAAACCCCCAGCACATTTTCATAACACCAGAAGAATGGTCGGTATTCGTCTTGTTTTGGTCTTGTTCAATTTTTGGGATATCCCTCATGGGATACATAACCTGTGTAAACATTAGAATGGAAGACACGAAGTCCAGTCATGTAGATATCTGGACACAAGTTGGAATGTGCATTAGTGGTGCACGACACTGGCCAGCCCTAAATGGTCATGCATAACCTACTACCCAGGATCAAACACCTGCCCGTGACGCACGTGTCCCGACACGAATAAGCGAGAGAATATATTGCACACATTCGCATAGTGGCACATGGTATAAGGGTGATGAAGGCACTGACGTAAACTGGATACCCCTGATCCACTGCGTGAGGGACAATTAATGTGTGTGTAGGTGTGACCTGACCAGCAATGGTACAATGCCAAATGTCTTGTGACCGTAGGAAATAACTATGCACCATACTGCATGTAACAGTTGCCTAAAGCGGTCACGTCAGGATAGAATAAACGTAATTCATACAAGAAACAGGCAAACAACAAAAGTGCCAAAGGTATAAGGCTCACAGCTAGGAAACAAATGAATGTTCTAAACCTGCACTGACCATGGCTATGTGTTGGCCCAAACAATCTGGTGTCCGCAGTAGGGTTCTCATCTGTCCTGCTTTGCGAGGGACAGTCCATTGTTGGACAGTTGTGTCCTGACAAAAGACATTTCAAATGGCAAATATCCTGGGATTGTAGGACATAATTATGTCCCATATGTTATGTAATAGTAGCAGAAAATAATTATTACAGTATCTACATTACCTAAATGTTACAAGAAACAGAATAAGCAAATAAACCGCTACAACAATAGGCTTTTATGTAGGCAAATAAGTAAAGTTCTATCCGTTGTACAGACCGTGGGTATGTTTCAGCTTGTAAAATCTGAAGTGTGTTCCGAAAATGTCCCATCTTGGCCATGTGAAAAGGTGCCAACCCTAGTCACCAGAATACAGCACAACCTGTACATATGACAATGTCAACAATACCAATGGTCAGAGCATTCGCACAATATCTGGCCAAACCCTTAAAAACTCACAAAGCCAGTGACCTTTGGGGAAAGGTGTTGAATGAGAATGACTACTTACAACAATGAAGAGTAATAGATGCATTTAACTGCAGAAAATTAGTAGTATTACAAATCTGTCAACATGTTCCAAGTTAATAGTACTAATATGGTAGAAGTGTCTGTGATTGTCCCTGAGTTGTCATAGCTTTGTCCCTGTCACTGTAGACACGAGTCCCCGAGTATCAGAGAGGTCCGTACACAAAAGTACACCAACCAACTGTCCCATCTGTTGACAGGACTATTCCATACCTGTAGTGAATTCATAACAGATGTCCAGAATAATATTCATTGTATCTATAAATTAATGAAATAGTCAAATGGGAAGGGAAACCACCCCCCCCAACCTGTATTATGTAGTGTAACCACTCCCCACCCTAAATTATGTAGCGCCGACCCAATAATGTGGTCAGGGGTGCCCAAACACCTGCATCTGTAAACACAGGTAGAATGTTAAACTCTGGACTAACTCTGTCCATGTGATACGTCTGAACTATGAACAGTGCCAGGGCAGTGCTAGTCACCAGTTGGCCGAGCCTAAACCCGGACCAGCACATGAACACCCTGACAATCAAACACACATATATGCGAGGACTATAAGTGTAGAAGTTATGAATATCCTTGGAGTGAGTAGACTTGCAGCACGGGTCCAGAGCAGTAGGAAACAGGGAATGTAATAATTGTAGGACTGCAGTTTTCCCAGCAGGAGAATGGATGCCTGCTGTGTAAATGAAGCGGTGAGGTGTATGTCAGAGTAGCTATGAACCATGGGTATACATATAAATGAGCCAGAACACCAATAGTGTAGTGGTTACAGCATCCGCCCAACGTAAAGGCATTCCCGGTTCAAGTACGACTATAGCACATATTAATTGTGTAATGAATGCATCTGTGCTGTAAAGCCAACATTTATACATGTAAAGGTGACCGCGTTTGCATGGGTCCATTAACCGGATTCCATCAAAGTGGTACTGTCATAAGGAATAAGGCACATGTAATCCTAAAGACATGCCTGTAAACATATGTAACTCAGAATAAGTAGATACGAGTGGTCCTGCGCGGGTGTACGCAGCTATTAGCATAGCAAATTAATGTTGTCTTCTACAGCTGTAACTTTCATATATATATAGTTAGATAGATGTGTGTATAGATAAATATCCACAGACATAACAGAAATATGCAATTATATATCTACATATCTATCTATATATATATACACACACACATATATATATATATATATATATATAAATATACACATATTATATATATATATATATATATATATATATATATATATATATATATATATATATATATATATATATATATATATATATATATATAGATATGTTAGGAATGCTGAAAAATGAAAGCAAACCTAAGGGTTGCGAAGGGAATCCACAGCAAGTTAGGAATTATGAAGTGCTCGCAGCGTATGTCACATAAAGCTGCACAAGTGTGAGTAGAGTACCGCTCTCCACACCAGAGGCAGGGCTATACCAGTGGCCATAACATCGTTGAAGTGCTACGTCAACATTGTAAACAGACGGAATGTAGTACATGTTGCGACCACCTACACTTGTAACCCGCAAATCATTTGTAATCCATAACACCAGGAAAGGCACGTATGTGCAAATATGAATGGATGGTGAGCCTGTGAAGACATAAGGTGGTACAAAATGTGTGTAGGGCTCCAACGCTCATGAGAGGGCAATGTGTAAAGGTGTGTCATGGTTGTGATATCAGGTGTATAATGGCTGTTAAACGGGGAAACTCAACACGGGTCTGCAGGAGAAACTATGGATATGCGAGTATGGACACAGGAGTGATAGGGTATGTTGTGCCGGGTGCAATGGAGCGGCCCGTGGAAGTCAGCTAGTACGTGGGTGCGATTCCCAGAAAGAACGTCATTTGCGTGGAGACATGCATGAATGGGCATATCGTTGTCGGACGTTGTGCATCAGGTCTGGCAGCCCGGCATGTAAAACCTATACGCCACCCATGAGCAGAACGGAGTTCTGCTGTGACAACCCCAAACCGGGAAAAGCAGAAAGAGACAACTACATGAAGACAACAATTTGTCAACGTACAGTCACAGTAACACAAACACACATCCTATCAACAGTTATAATATGAATGTGTACAGAAACAAACACAGTAGCAGGAATAATAGGCTGCGCATACGAGGAATAGGTCGAAAGACACTATCACAACCCAGTTAGCAGCGGCACCCCAGACATGAAAAACTTGCGACATCTGTCCGCTGCATAACATGCAATATACTGAGCACAAGTTCACCGGAGTGAAGTGTGATAATACATGGGTTGACAAAACATACGACATGTGTCCCGAGATGGGGAGAGTGGGCAATGTGTAGGGGTGTGCTCATACCCCAGCTGCGCTTGCAGTAAGTATTTGTCACGACTGCTGTAGAGGGATGCCAGGTAGGTGGACCATGGGTATGCATTAATGGGCTTAAGTGTGCAAGTGCTGGTTGTCAGGGATGTAGTAGGCCCACCCAGTGGAAGTCATTAATATTCCTATGTGGGCATAGCATACGCCTACACCTCCCAAACCTGAAGAGCACATCTACCGGATAGTTTGTAAACCATTGGGGGAATACATAGAGACCTACACAGTGCCATGTACCCGATTAGCATGGACGTCCATAGTTATGTATCAGAATGTAACAAAGTCCAACTAAACACTGCCAGAACTACTGATATTAGGTGAACAGGTGGCAGAATACAGGTAATGACAGATGACAACATGTATGAGTCATAAGCGGCATGTACCTTGACAAACGTGAATGAATACATATGTTCTGTGACTGTGAATGTGTCTGGTTAATAGAACCAATCATCTAAATGTGTCTCGCAGGGTATTATGCATTATTCCTGATACAGTGTTCATTCACACCCATTGGTATGTGAATTCTGCTACTGACGGAATGTGCATAAGTTGCTGACCACCTCAGGTAGATGATAGCATAATAGAAGAGGTTAAACACCCGTACGCCTGCGAGGGATACACCCGTCTGGGCAGTTGCGTCTTGCAAAATGACAGTTATGGCACATAGCCTGTGAGTTCGGGAATGGTGGCTATATAGTGTGGGTAGTGGTGTCAGACATCAATTTGTTGTATCAGTAACAGCTACATGTAATAGGAAACAGTATTATCAATTATAATGCAACATGAATAACCTTAACGTATACAAACTGTGGAGGTCGTCCGTGCACTACTGGCTGTGGGTCAGACCTCAAAACCAATTGGGGACAAATTTCAACAGAATCACGGATAAGTCAAGAAAACACAAGGACAATCAGGGACACATTTAAAATATTAGAGCTATTAACTGGAAACATTGACAGAATCAGAGCATATGAATTAATACACATTTTCTGAAGTAAAAGGAGTTTGTAACTCTTAATTATTGTCATTATTCATGAAGTGTAATTCACCACCTTTCCTCCAAACGTCACTAGTTCTAGGAGGGATTAAGAGGGATTAAGAGGGACAGAGTTAAAAATCAGGGAAAGCCCTGAAAATCAGGGACAGTTGAGAGGTATGCTATGGGTATGTGTTGCCTCGACACATGTGATAGCTCTACATATAGGATCTATAGGGCCGCCACCAGTCTGAATGGCCAAAGTGGAAACTGCTCTGTAGAACTGTCAGATGTACCAGGGCAGAACATACTTACAGCCATGCATAGTACAGAAATATGCATATCGGAGCAAATCAAAGCATAGTCTAGCAGCAGTATAGTTGCTTATGCTACTACATATGACATATCGACGTGTCAGATATAAAAGACCTGTAACAAGCAACCAGTACAGACACCTACAACATGAGAAGGTCCCCTAATCAGGACAGTTGCAATGGCTAGACTATTGTCCATACCACTCAACTGTCCCTGAATGTCAGGTACGTCCCTGAGTTTGACTGAAAGTCTAACTGTGTCCTTCTTAATCCCTCCTAAATGTAGTGGCTGTTGAAGGAAAGGTGGTGAATTACACTTACGGACTAATGACAATAAGTAAGAGTTATAAATAACTGTTATTTCAGACTATGTGTATTAAGTCATATGCTCTGATTCTGTCAATGTGTCAAGTTAATAGCACTACTTTTGTAAAAGTGTCCTTGTTTTTCATGACCTGTCCCTGATTCTGCAGAAATGTGTCCCCGATTGGTGGAGAGTTCTGGTATTGTCACATGTGATGTGTGATGAGGGACTGTCCCATGCAAAGTGGGAAAGGTGTCAACGTGCAGTAGGTATGCGGTAGCATGACTCAGCAGACAGCTGCGTTAACAAACTTGAGTCACATGTCAGCATTGCAGAGTATCGGTTCCCATGTATCAGGCTGATGGGAGCAGATCGTATGAGGAACACGCATATAATATGATTACGTCACTGGACAGGCCGCCGAATCCGTACAGTCGAACGGCTGCCATCGCAAAATGGTTACACATAACTGATACTGTAGTCATGTAGTCCGATGTAATACGCATCACAAGGGATCGCACACACCCAGCGTGAGTGACAAATGTAAGCAGAAATGTCGGACAGCGAGCGGCTGTAAGCGTGTTTGTCTACCAGTATGCCAGTAGTGCCCTGTCAAAGAAATGTGGAGTCTAAATGTGTATAAGGTGTTGTGACCAGAGGTCAGCAGTGCTTAACACTGTGCAAACCCACGCACAACAGCTCCCACCTGTGCCTTACCCGGTTTGTATCCAAAGGCATCGGCCTGTCCACAAACAAAGAACCGCCCTATACACGTGATGGTAGAAGTACCCTGCGCACATAGCTCATGTGAATTAACAATAGACCATGGCAAATGTACAGACAATAGACCGCAAACATCATACAGCGCAGACATCCAACAGTATAGCAATGTACTGGCAGATATGTCCGGACCACTGGTGTGTGCATGCCTGGCCGTCCTGTGTTTTAGTGTGTGAGCATGCCCAGTATGACTGTTACGCATGTTGTAGACTGACAATGCCGTCATGTGTGTGAGCATGCAAAGTATGGTCAACTGTATTGCATGTGTCACATGTCCAGATAGTACTGTGTTGCTGACCCCTCCATTCTACACAGACAGGTGACATGCTGTGTCTGCAGGGAAGCTAATGGTCATGTGGCATTGACAGTTGCTACATGTCTGTATAGCGTGGAGGGACATGCAACCACAACCACAGTCCTACACAACACCGTGGGTGGTGCACATGACTCTCACATGTGTAGGTGTGACGGGGGCACAGCCAACAATTGTACGCATCTGACGCTACTGTACTGGTCTGCCGGGTACTCCATGTCAGTGTGTGGACCTACCTAAATTGCTGGTTGGAGGGATACCAGGGTACGTCAGTTCCCAGCATTAATTACCAGCACAGTGGTGTTGGACGTCCTATTACACATCCTACACCAAACAGCCTGGCCTGCTGTCATCTGTGTGTGTCACTGGGGGTTGGGGTCAGTCATTGGGCATATCCATAGGCCATTGTATATCATTTGTCTGTATTGGTCCACATCTGTCCAGCTACATGGCACGTGTGTGGGCTGTACAGACACACATGATGGTCAACCCATAATCTGCAGTGGGTTAGGACACCCTGTGTAATACAGGCTACCACTGTGACCCCCATATGTGCTACAGAGGTCATGGTGCCACTATGGATGTGTACTGTCTACTGCCCTAACATTTGGCCTCCACAGTCACTTGTATGCTCACATACATACCAGAGCAATGGGTAAGTACACATTCTAATACAACTGCCACTTGTTAGGTCAATAGACATACCCTGGTTGTGTTACAGACTTGATGACAGTGCTGGCGTGCTGCCTATGTCGGATGCACACAGTGCACCTCCCATACATGGCCAAGCACAGGTACTGTCATGTTTGGCATCCATTGTACTGTGTGCGGGTCAGAGAGGGGAAATCCGTGGGTACCTACTGTGTCAGTGCATATGCCTTGTGTTGCCTCTTTGCCAAGGGCAGGTCATACTGTGCATGGGCTTCCCTCCGACTGTGCCCTACTCAGGTAGTTCCATCACCAAGTCACACTGTGCCTGTACAGGCCTTGGCAGTGGTGTTGGGCTGTGTGGCCCTGCCCCATGCTGTTCCTGCTGCAACTGTTACTGCAGGATAACATTGTGTAGCACAGCAAATAACATAACAACCTGTATGCATGTAGCTTGTGAATACTGCAGAGCCCCAACCGATGTGTCCGGATACCAGAACTGTGAACCGAGCATCCCAAACACATGCACATGTATATGTCTTGCCTGTGCATCCGCCTCAGTATAGTGTGAGCGTTCAGGTGTGTGTGCATTGCTGATGGGTGTTATAAGCCACTCCACCAGTGTTTACCTAGCATCCCCCACTAGGAGACTGTAGGGGATGTCCACATAGGCATTGGTGTGCTACAGCTGTGTCAGATGCCATATATCAGACACATCAAAGCTTCCAGGGCAGACAGCACACACATTCAATCTCATGCCCTGGCCATCGCATAGGGCCTAGCTGTTGGAGGGTATGCCCCTGCACTGACTGTAGGCCCTACCCTGCTCCCTGGGTGGTGCTACGTGTGCAGGCTATAGCACCCAGTACCCCAGGGTACCCATCCATGTGGTTGAACAGATGCATATTGCTGGTCCACTAATCACATGTGTGGAGAACCTGTACATGCTCACTAGCATGTGTTGACATGGCATCTGTGAACTGGTGCAATACTCTGGATGCAGATGCCTGTGAGATACCCATCATATCCCCAGTTGTGCTGTGTGAGGTACCTGTGGCTAGTACACCTAGGCCAACACATCCCATGGTGTCCACTGTGATGCATTTCCCTCGGCCTGTTTGATGTGTTAGGTACAGGTCAACAAGCTGCTGTAGGAGGTCTCTGTCCACCCCATAGTGCTCCAACATCCCCAGCCCATGTAGACCCTGGTAAGTCACCCTCGGTCTATAAAGTCTTATGTCACCCCAGTAAGGGTTGTTCGGCAGTATACACATCTGCACTGCCCCAGGTTCCTGCACATGTTGGTATATGTTGCCTGCTGCAGCCCGTGTCATTTGGTTGGACTGTGTCGTGAAATGTCCCAGCAGGTATACACCAGTGGTGTAGAGTGTGGATGAAACCTGTGTGTATGCTGGTTGCTTGCATTAATGTACTGTTCATGTGCGGGCTGGCTATGTCATCAGCTGATTGTGTTGATCAACACCTGTTTGTGCAGCCTGTACACCCTGACTACCCCACCACTGCTGTCATCCCTCCCAATGTCACCAGGCAGGTATAGACACACCCCTAGCTTAGGTGTGCTAAGGCAGGAGCACTCCCGAGGCACAGTTCTGCAATGTACGTACAGTATGCCTGACCCCCCTCCCATGCTGTCAAATATATGCGAGACCTACACCTGGCTGACTACACGCATACACTCCAGGGACCAGCAGCACACCCTGGTGATAAATGTGATACACCATAGTCAACCTCATCTGCATAGTATAGTCTTCTAATGAATAGTTATATGACCCATACCGAACCTCCAACATATTAACCACTGCTCAGTGTCGCTCAGATCCACACACAACTGGCAACAGGTGCCTTACCATCACCATATTCAATGTCCCATGGTCTTCCAAGCAACAAAATAACCGGTGTCTACAGGACTACAACCCGTGGCCCTGCACACCACAGACAATGTGCATTAACACCATGCCATGGCAGATATACATAGATCCCAGGTTATCACATACAGATCATCCGGCACAAATAGTCAATAGTGCTGATGTCCCCAGACATATGTTCACATCTATGTCCACCTCTACATCTACATATATCACATATATGATTTGTAGAAATATATACATGGAAATATATATATGTATATATACATACACACATATACATGTACACACATATGTAGATATGGCATTTATATCACAACAGTGAACCACATGACAGCAATGCATTTGACAGGAATGGAAAGGAAACTACATGTGTCACCTGCATCATGTAGTGTTGTTAATATCAAGGCATGTCTGTTATGTTGCGTCACATGGGTCAGACCGTAGCAAGGGTAAGAGTAGGGCTGCTGACAGTTACTCACCAGACCTATTGGTGAATGTATATGTTGATGACCCAGTGTCTTGGCAGAATATGTGGGCTGTGGACACTAAATAGGTCAGCAACAAAACAAACTGAACACATCCTGCAGCTAGCCACCCACAGATACCAACATGTATGGTATAACTGCCAAACACACACCTGCCATGCCCTGGAATCGAGCATCTACCTGTCTAGTCTACACACTACAGCATTATGCAGTAACAGAACGCCCTACTGAGTTCCGGCATCACCGCACTCCCACAGGCATACTTCTAAGCGGATGACATCATCCACAAAGGCAAAGACGCTGATAGGGAATGTATGTGGAGTGAGCCATCTAAAAGCATTACTCTGTCCCCAGGCAGCTGGAAACACACACACACTTGGCAGGGCAGGGAGTCAAACATACACCTAACTACCTTATCACACTACAGCATTACGCAGTTACAGAATGCGCTACCGAGATTACTGAACACAGAACTCCCATAGGCATACTTCTAGGTGGATGACATCATCCGCAAAGGCAAAGACGCCGATAGGGAATGTATGTGGTGTGAGGCATCTAAAAGCATTACTCTGTCCCCAGGCAACTGGAAACACACACACTTGGCAGGGCTGGGAGTCAAACATACACCTAACTACCTTATCACACTACAGCATTACGGAGTTACAGAACGCGCTACCGAGATTACTGAACACAGCACTCCCAAAGGCATACTTCTAGGTGGATGACATCATCCGCAAAGGCAAAGATGCCGATAGGGAATGTATGTGGTGTGAGGCATTTAAAAGCATTACTCTGTCCCCAGGCAGCTGGAAACACACATGCACACAGAGGCACACACTTGGCAGGGCTGGGAGTTGAACATACATCTAACTACCTTATCACACTACAGCATTACGCAGTTACAGAACGCGCTACCGAGATTACTGAACACAGCACTCCCAGAGGCATACTTCTAGGTGGATGACATCATCCGCAAAGGCAAAGATGCCGATAGGGAATGTATGTGGTGTGAGGCATCTAAAAGCATTACTCTGTCCCCAGGCAGCTGGAAACACACACACACACACACACACACACACACAGACACAGAGGCACAAACTTAGCAGGGCTGGGAGTCGAACATACACCTAACTACCTTATCACACTACAGCATTACGCAGTTACAGAACACGCTACCGAGATTACTGAACACAGCACTCCCAGAGGCATACTTCTAGGTGGATGACATCATCCGCAAAGGCAAAGACGCCGATAGGGAATGTATGTGGTGTGAGGCATCTAAAAGCATTACTCTGTCCCCAGGCAGCTGGAAACACACACACACTTGGCAGGGCTGGGAGTCGAACATACACCTAACAACCTTATCACACTACAGCATTACGCAGTTACAGAATGCGCTACCGAGATTACTGAACACAGTACTCCCCGAGGCATACTTTTAGGTGGATGACATCATCCGCAAAGGCAAGGACGCCGATAGGGAATGTATAGAGAGTGAGCAGTCTGAAAGCATATTACTGTCCCAAGGTAAACGTAGACAAACACACAGCAGTGGTGTGATTGGGGCAACTGCCTATTTACGGAGCACTACAACAACACTACATAGATACAGGACGCGCCACAGACAGTACACCCTTCAAGACAGTCAATTAGTGTGTTCAATTTAGGCATCCATCGTGACGTGGAAAATGGACATCTGTTGCCTGGATGACCACCATCGCTATACAGGATGTCAATGAACATGCCCATACACAGAGGCACATCACCGACACAAGGTGTCACTGGGCATGCCCACATGCTTAGTATCACACATCCGTTTGGAATGTACTGTGTGTCCATCTACACAATGGCGTACTGGGCATGCTCACACACTTAGCAGTTGCAAAGGGCCGTCTTCCATGCACACGGATTCTAAACATGGAAGGGCGCAGTTTGGAATGTACTGTGTGTCCATCTACACAACGGCGTACTGGGCATGCTCACACAGCAGTTGCAAAGTGCTGTCTTGCATGCACACGGATTCAAACACGGAAGGGCGCAGTTTGGCATGTACTGTGTGTCCATCTACACAACAGCGTACTGGGCATGCTCACACACTTAGCAGTTGCAAAGGGCCATCTTGCATGCACACAGATTCTAAACACGGAAGGGCACAGTATGATGTTACTGTCCCCACGTACATGAAGGCCACTCACATGTACTGACCAGTACACACTCAGGAGCCATCACAGATATCTCAGGTGCAGATCACAGAGGTACACACCGCAGTCTACTATGTAGCCCTCAGACATCACCATGTTGTTGGACCAGCAATACACAGCCATACATTACCACAACACCGTGTGACTCATGACCAGTGGACTGTATATAGGTCTACAGCAACTGTGCAGACTACACATGTACCGACAGGGTTCCATCATGTGTTATCCATTGCAATGATACCACTGTACATAACTAAGTCAGCTCTACACACACCTGGGGCCCTGGGTCTTACACAGCTGTGACAGATGACTTCCGCTGTACACCAAAGAACACACATGTTTGGATATGACATACATGTAATTGCAGTGTTTATGTGCATGGACCACACACACAACACATATGTACATAGCATAGTTTTGCTGTCCTCCATGCAGAAAAGTGGCTACAGCAATCACATGCACGCAAATGGAAGGTGGGTCCATGGCTGTTGAATGCTAACAGTACATGAGGTAGCAATGTTGACCGAGGACACATTCCCTCTGTACTAGTTACCCATGACACCCATCATATCATACAACAGTCCATGTGTTAAGTATGTCATCACACATGTCCACCAATTGCAATGCATACAAACATGGCTACATGACAGGCATGTAGGACCAACACACATGTACAATTTGTAGTGTGCATGCAGCTACCATGCATGTGCAGTAGCTGATGTATGTAACTCATCTGTGCCTAACTACAACATGCAGTTGCAATGCAGCCCCATCATTGACACCTATATATGGTGACATACTGACAGTACGGTAGGATGTACATCAGGTATGGATGGATGTGTGTACATAAAGTGGTGATCCAGCTGTGCAGATGGATGTTTGCCGTGGATGGCTCACAGGTGTGTCACACGCCATCCTACCATTACATGTGCAAACAGTACGCTATGTTACTGTTACTTGACGGTGAAGACATAAAACCTACACAGCGGTCAGGTGTTACTGACTGCAAGTCACTTGACACCTGTAACACTTACATCCTCCCGTGTGCATATAGCAGCATAATTGCCGGAGGTGGCGTTGGTACACATAATGCGGCCAATACTGCTGCATGTCTGTCAGACGTATCATCATATAGCAGGTGTATCATTCACAGTACGGCCATGTGTGTTTGCTTGTGTGACCATATATGCCACATATGGTGGGGAATACATCCCAATTGTTACACACCCCTGTACACTGTTGTAGAGATCTGTACATACTGCAGTGTGGAAAGCATGATGTAGGCAGGGGTGGTGTATATATCACACACATATCAGCTATCCGTATGTGAATGACATTTGTGGTCTCCACAGTGTGTGTGTGTGTGTGTGTGTGTGTGTGTGTGTGTGTGTGTGTGTGTGTGTGTGTGTGTGTATGTATGTATGTATGGCTGTCTGGTGCATGGAGTGAGGGTGTATGCTAACATACAGAACACACAGGATCCCTTACCCCTCATGGTGATGCAGTCTACTACCCTTTTGATGCCATCTGTCTCAGCCATACTGGCTACCTGTACATGTTCTTTCTCTGTGTCGCGTCTTGTGGGTGCACAGTACTGTGAGGGTGATTACCACATAGGCAGGGGTCCTCACCTCAACACTATGAGGTGTGTGTTATAGTGTTGTTGACCCTGTGAGTGTAGGCATGTTCCTGTAATGTGACAGGGTATTACTGCTACACAGTGAGGCCTCATGCTATCAAGTGGCCTCTAACATTATCATCGGCCGAACCGCTGTGTACAACCCCTGCACCATGTCAACATACCTGTGATGTGACCTGGTATGGATGTCACGTCTCTAGCCACTGTAGCCTATTAAACTGCCCACATGCTTCTGGATCAGTATATGTGTGGACATCTGTGGTATGTTAGCCTTTCCAACAGTCAGGTTGAGGCTACGTATCGCATGCTGATATTGCCATACGTGCCTGTGAGTACTCCACAGTTACACATGGGAGACTGCAAACACTGCTACCTGTAGGCACATGCAAGTAGACCATAAGGAGGGAACCAGGGCATCATTACCAACATGCTGTTACTGTTGTTACTGAGACACATACTGTGAACATATAACAATGCATGCTAAACCTGTACTACATGGTATGTCTAGTGTGTGTCAACAGTACACAACTAATGTAATATACACTTATCTCACTATTCTTACACAACTAATGTAATATACAATTCTCTCACTATTCTGTTCACCCTGTGCATCAGACCATTTGAGCATGTCCCTGCACCGATGGTGTGGATGACAGGGATGCGGCACAGGCTTCAGCATATGCACAGGGTGATAATGTTTGCCAGGGGCATAGGCTGCACCAATGGATGACATCATGTGTGTGGGTAAGGGCCGGTGATATGATTGGACATGTCTATTCAGTATTCATGTGGGTGTTGTGGTGCCCTACAGATGTGTTTGCTGTGTGCGTGTATGTGTGCACACAGTTATGCCTTTTGTGAGGCCTACACAGGGGTATTATTGACAGCTCCAGATTGTACAGACCAGGTTGTAAGGCTCACTGTGTCTGGCCACAGCCACGTGACCTGTGCCTGCCAGGAGTTGCACGGGCACTACCAGGCAGAGGTACAGATTGGCTACTGTCTGACGACACATGTCCACTGGAACTGTGTCCCCGCTGGGAACATCCCGGGCCACGTCCATGTGGCCTGCTGTGTCCTGGTGTGGACAGCACAGCACCAGCTGCACTGCTACTGCTACCGGCACTATGGGAGCGGGCATGTGAGGTGGCATGCTCACGTTGACCTGCACTAGGTGGTGTAGCTGGCCTACGTCCATGTTGCCTACGCCTCACTCCTACCAGATGTTCCAGCACAGACAGCTCATGCTCGCGGATTGCCATACCACGGTCAAGGATTCCGACCATGTCACCCAATCGCCTGTCCAGAACATCAGCGATCTGCTGTTGAGCATTTGCCAATGCCTGGATGTTGTCATTTAGGGTACGGATAGCAGCCCTCTGCAGCCTCTGCCCTTCTCTGTTCTGCAATTCAGCATGTGCCTGTGCTGCCATTACAGTCTGGAACATGCGTCTGGTGATACCAGTTGCTGTGCTCTGCCTTGCAGGTGCATGTCTGCCAGAGGTCCTCCTACGAGCAGCACCAGCTACATGCCTGTGTGGCACATCTTCTGTCATTACACTGACACCATGGTGTGGAGACACACCTTCTGTAGCCACCACACGTTCCTGTTCCACACTTACAGACGCTGACTGTCCTTTCTCTATGGCCACTGGTGATGCGGTATGTGTTGGCAGCAGAACTGTGTGTGGGGAAGAGGGGGACATAGCTGGGATGGCAACCATTGGCACAGATTCAGCCCCTGACAACCCTGCCTGTAACTCATGCATATGTTCATCACTGCTAGTATCTGTGGGGACACTAACATCAGATGGACCGCAGGAGGGTAACGCACCTACATCACCTGTGAATGCAAAGAAAGTCTCTAAATTACAATAGACACACACACAGACACACATACACAGACACACACAAACACAGACACACACACACACAGACACACCATGCATGTGATTTGACAGACGGCACGCAGCATGCATGTGATACAGCAGACGGCATGCAGCTCAGATATTAATAGTGTTAGTTAGCATACCTCCCTGGGGTGCACACTACAGCAAGCAGGTGTCATATCAGTAGCCATCCAGTTCACACAATCATGGTAGTATGCATACATCCCCGTGATACACCATGTGGACCAGAACAGGTTAACAGTACACATAGCTGACATGACCTTGACATGTAATCTGCTGACATGTGCATTAACATGCATACATGTCTGACACAATGGTGTCCTGACACATGTACAGCATCGTAATGGGCATCACATTGCAGTGTTGTCTGTATGCCCTACTGATAGAATGCATGTTTAGCAAATGTGCATGAGCATGGAAGGGTAGTGTGAGCCATCTACATTGCTATACAGTGTGAAGTACAGACATTGTGCCATTGCATGGCATCATGAGGCATCTATATTGCTATACAGTGCATAATATGCACACATTGCATAGCCATAACTGCATGCATACCCATGTCATAACTGTGGATTGTGACCCACTATGCTGAGGTGTATATACACCAAACCATACTGTGTCATGTGACAGGTCACTGGAGACCTACAGATGACACCCCTGCACAACTACTACAGAGTCTTAGCTGCCTGGCAATCATATCCACACATAGCAGACTTGTCAATTCACCATGTCCCACATGACATTGATGTACCACACACACGAGGTGCACAGCTAATGGTGATGTCCTAGAGCAGCAAGGGAAATGTACAGTATCTGTGGCCTGATGTGGTGTCAATGTCTGTGGAAGCTGTACAGGTGACTACTGTCATGCTATGACACAGTTGTGATGTTCAACACATCTTATATGGTAGACTTAAGTGACACCTCCACTAGCTGTGCACAGGCTTTTAGGATGTCCAGTGTACCACATCAACTGTATAATCAGTCAACTAAGGCTATAATTGGACCATGTGTGGACAATGTGCAACAGGGTGTATACACATCACATCTACTGTGTGGCTACGTGTCTCTGGCCATCCCCCATGTACATGTGTGAACATGTGTTGGCCAAATGTTTGTGATGGCCATCTATCTCACATGTCTGTGTTGTCCCATATGACATACACCCATAGATGTCAGATATGTCACCATCCACAGAGCTATGCAGACAATGGGTTGTATGTTTGGTATGTGGGGTATGTGTTATGGGATAGTGTGACAATATTGAAGCCAGAACACTACGTGTCTGGGACATGTCAGATGGCACATCACAATGTGTGCACCCATTGCAGGGGCATATAACACAATGATGACTCCTGTGGACTGCCCATATCACAGCTCACTGTGTGGTACTGTTTGCGTACCACATGTGTTGTTCCAATGTATAGTACATATGCCTACATTGTACAACACCTCCACCGTTATATGCACAGCTGTCCACACATGTAGCAATGACAAATACTGTGGTTTCATGTTGGTGTATCATTTCATTTGTATATATTGCACATGGGTAGCCAGTGTGAATGATGGGTGATGCGACCTGTATATTGTGACTAGACCGAACATCAAGTGTACAAGTGTTAACTGGCCACATGGCAAATAGATCTATGCTTTAACATGCCTGATACTGATGACAGTCTCACCTGCAACGGACTGATGTCTGTGCGGCACACCAGACGTACCTGTATAGGGGTAACACAGCAGTTTGAACATTATCCATGACTGTATGACAGCCACAGGGTGCACTGTGCATGTTAATACATTCGCCTGTACAATAGCATATAGTATACACATGTGTGCATACACAGGGTAGCATACTGTAGTTTGCAGCATGTGTGTCAACATACCGTGCATATGATGTTACATTACATAATGTACAGTGACACATGCAACTAAATGGGATATAATAGTCATATGTGTAGTACTGACTTACCAGGCAACTCCAAGCTCATTGGTTGGGAGACACCCACCTCCACGATGGCAGCTAGTGTTTGTGGGTGCTGTTCTGAGGGTGTCCCCAGACTGGCCAGTAGCTCCTCAGTGTGTGTGTGTGAGTGGGGGCTGGGTTGGTGGCCCACCACCTGTTCAACCTTGTTCCCTGGCGATTGCAGTGGCACGCTGTTTTGCATGTCGTATCAAGTCCATGCAGTGTCTGCGCACCTGCTGGTAGGTGCGGTTATAGCCATCCACATCATTCACCCTCCTGCAAAGATCCTGCCACAGGTTGTCACGCGGCTGGGCATGCTGTGGCACATGGCTAAACAACACCTCATAGTTCTCATGGAGGTACGGGATGAGGACAACATCCTCCTAGCAGCTGTATGCTGGCAGGCATGAACCAGGCATTATCTGTAAGACATAATGATGGTGACAGGTCACAGTATCAGAGATGTACAGAGATACTGCTGCACATACATTTCTAGTAAATCTAGTACATCTGCACAGTTATCTTTGCAAATCATCATGACACTGACATGACTGACATGTTTGTGTCACACACATGTAACACCCATTATGCATTGGATATCATCACCATATATGTGTGTCACCTCATTACATTGTTCATACTCCATGTGAATGCTGTCTTGATGTGGGCATGTCTGTTTGCCTGCACTGGTGTTCTTACCTATCAGCACATGCCTGGATGTGTCCACGGTAATGCTGTTGACCTTGATGCTGTGTATATGTCACATATCAACACATACACTGCCTTAATGGACTTCAGCAGTGACAATGCACACATATGCATGGAAACCTTTACATGCATGTGTTTTGCCATATACATCTACACGGCACTGTACAGCTGTTCAACATCCTGCCATGGATCGCCTGTGTTGCACATGTGATAGACATGGGACAATGGCTAGTCGGACGTCATTTGCAGGGATGGTTATCAACTATAGCATATATGGGCAAGGTTTCCTAGCTGTATCAGACAGCCATTTTGCCACTGCAAGGTGCATCAGTGCCACATTACTGATCCAGACAGTTGATAATACATCTACCATGCAGTCATCACACCATGTATGACAGAGATGACATGTGCAGCTTTGATGGACAGGGTTGCATGGTATGGCGGGAGTATGTCACATGTATGGCACAGGGATCTGTCCAGCATGTGGTGATCCTAGTAGTAGGATGGTGGCTGCCCATGACGTATGTCTTTCAGATCAGGATATGGACATGTAGCATGTCCAACATCATAGTGTAGCACATGTCTTTATGCAAGGTAGCCAGCATGCTGCATAGTGGAGGTGAGGATTGTGAAGGCTGGTATCGCCCATCCACGCATGGCCAATACCCCTTAAAGGTGATATGTGATCCAATATTGGTCACCCAAGTGCTGAGTATGCCTGTCCAATGATCTCCATGCTCATGGATGGCACCCTGTCATGACATGAGTGCCTCTTATGACTACCTAAGGGGCCTGGAGACGTCACCAACTCAGGGAGGTGAACTGCACAGCACCATTCCTTACACAGTGTTCATAACGTTGACCGCAGCCTAGGTGGTAGTTAATAGGTACAGGGATATTCACCTAGTGGTGACAATGTTGATATCATCTGTCAGAATGTGCACATATGTCACACACCTCACCCACAAAGCCCATTCTGTATGTTGTTCATAACACTGAGACAGCTATTGCTCATAGGTCATGGCAATTCACATCCTTACATACACAGATGCCTCACATTTGTCTGTGTGGTATGGGCTACAATGATGGTGGAGTACAACACATTAACCCTGTTTTACTGTAGCTGGCACTGGTGTGATATGCACATGTCACTCTGGCACCTTTTGTAGTGTTGATTTTGTCAACAGGCTACTGGTAGAACACTCCTGTGACATACAACGGTATATGTAGTCAAACATCCATACTGTCATCTACATCTGTACTGCTAACATCTACATTGATAATGGTTCATGGACTTGCAGACCATACTCAGCAGGATAATAGTGCGGTGCCATCAATTATGACTGTCGTCACCACTTGTGGGTTGATATTATCCAACACCCTAACTGTATTGTATTTTCATGCTCAGCACTTGTTCAGAACTTATGAGCACTTCATGAGCTAGTGATTAATATAGCACCCATTCCACACCATTTCTCACAAGTACACTGTCTGTGCTTACATTTCCAGCTTGCTTACAGTACAACAGCTGTTGTACACATGTAACTCACATATCTTGTGAGACATGGTTGTATATATAGGCATGTCCAACTGTCACGTACCAGTGCTATTGCCTGTCTATATGATGAATATGGTGTACATGTGGCAATAGAGCAATTGTCTCATGTACACAGTCAATGCTCACCTCCCAACATACGACACTACAGCCTGTGGGAGATGCACATATGCAGCCATGCTGGGGGTAATGCTGTCACCAACCCTGACTGAACCTGACAATCATGTGGGGATGTGTAACATTCGCAACACACCCCACTCATCACATAGTCTCACAAGATCTCCACCACCACAGGCCACACATATGAGTACAACTTGTGCAGTACCTCTCCATACTCTGTGTAGGCACCAAAGGCAGCCCCCATCACCAAACACAACAACAATAACTTATAGCCCACAGACTCATGTGTGCCCATCACATACAGCCAATAGGGTGTTATAACATACACAACACACCAGACATAGATGACTCTGTAGGCGGTCACACTGATGTCCCACTCAGCAGGCTACATAAGGCGATAGTCACTTACATCTTGCTGTCGGGTAACTGGTTCTGCAACATAACCTATGCACCCATGCCACACCTCACCAGGTACAATTTGACTGTCATTCTCCATGTTAGTGTGACTGCCCTGAAATGCAACTTCACAGACTACGTGTGCAGGGACATGCAATAGCTCACCAGTCTTGTAGCCCTGAAGGTATGGGCCAAGCGCTGGGGAGCATTATGCATTCATCTGGACCTGATACCACTGTACAATGACTGACTGTGTCACTTCAACAGTTGCCTATGCTTCTGCTGTCATTCCACAGGCATCTGGTATTTGTCCACTTTGACTGACATGGTCAACAAAACACGATGCTTTGGCACAGATGACCTGCACCTGTCAGCCCTGGGAGTACAGATAACATGTAAGACTCTTTCTGCTTCTATACTGCCTGTCTTGCACAATTTCCAATAACATTCACCACCAGAACGGGAACAGGCAAGCAAAACATAGGGTCATGTGATGCAATGCTTGACATCTTCTTCTCCTCTGACACACGCAGGCAAGGCACTCCTTATAATGGACCACTTCAATATCTCTGCAGTGACTGGGACCTGCCTCTAGGCTCTGCAGAGCACACCTGCAATGACAGGTTATACACAGACCACACCTTTCAGTCATGTAACCTGGACCGGCACATCCACAGCTGAGGTGTTCCCATATTCCACTATGTTGTACACACATCCTGGCTAGTTACTTAGCACAATGCATCAGAGGTGCTCCATGTGCAACTAACTGTGGCCAGAACTGCTATATACATTGTAACATGCTACGGATTCAACAACATACCCCACGGTTACCAGACCTCATTTCTTGGTGTACTGGACAGTAGGGTTCAGACAGGTACTACGGATGTGAGACTGACACTACCCCACACCTAACTGGGATAGCCACTCATGTACCAACACATTAGGCCAATGCTGTCTGGGATTCATAACCTCCACTCAGCTGGATCAACCCATACACACCACCTCCAAGACCAACAATATCCTTGACATGGACACTACCAACATGTGACTGGTGTTCCACACCTGGGGTTATCCCCTCGTTGGTGGATTCCGAACATATGCTAATCACCCTTGTTATCCACATCCCGGCACCACACCCTTCATGGCATACACAGTACAAGAGTACTACAATGCCTACTACAGACATCTTATGACAGCAGTAGTTAACGTCATGACACCCGTGCAGATGGACAATGCACATACAAACGCTGAAACATACCCCAGTGCACTTCATTAGCACTTACACGACTGCATGGATCATGCTATTCCACACAGAGCCATGATGGTACCCACCAGATAACAGACGCCACTCTGGGGGTCCAGTTCCATGGACATAATTTACAACAACAGGTGGAGGCTGTTGCAAAGTGGAGTACAATCCCATGGGTGGGGTAGCTCATTGGTCAGCCTCAGTAGGGCTATGGGATCCCTCATCACATACTCCAAACCTAGCTACGTAAACATTACTGCAACACATTCCAGGGTGTACCACATGGCATTATGGAGGTACATTGGTAGTCAATGGAAATACCCACATCTGCTCTGACATACAACAGTTACTCAGGAACATTACAGAACCAAGTGATGTTGGCAACATGCTGGCAGATGGGTTCAATGCTAACATTACACCCTCTCATTCCCTACAGGACACAATCCATGCAGGAACATTGCGGTGTCCCTGCAGTCACAACTACACAGTACTAACCTGCACTCTATACGGCCTGGAACACGGACCCCATGTGACCGTCCAACATCCCAGGCTGTGATTTACACAAACCTCTGAACGACATGTCTCCCCACTTGGCCACCATATTGAGTAATAGCCTTGTATCAGACATTGTGGCCCCTGAATGGCACACGCCACAATGCACGAGAGGGACTATTGCCCTATACACCTGACTGGACTGTTCTGCAAGGCTATGGGGCACATCATCATGGAAGTCATTCACAGAGACATTGGTGGGCTCCGGTCCTTTGATGCCACCCAGGTTGGACTTGTTAGGGCCAGAGCATGGCTCCTACACCTGGTGGACTCCTTTGATACAGTTACCAGGGTAGTTGATGATGGTAAGGGGGTCCACACAGCCTACATTGCCCTCTCATTGGCTTTCAGCACCGTTGTCCATTATGGTATTAACAACATACACATCCACCTGCACATGGACCCCTATGTCTCAGAATGCTATGCAAAGTGGCTCACGGACAGGACACACACAATGAGGGTAGCATACCATAGTACCTACTGTATTTCAGTTACACTTGGCGTACCACAGTCCTCAGTCATAGGGCCCCTCATGTTCGGTATATGCTTCCCTGAGGTACAGGCTAGCACAGAGGGACTTTCCCTGCCTAGCTTTCCAGACAACTGCATACAAAGCACCATGATTGATCCACCAGCTGATACTGACTCCCTCCATAAGGGTGTCCCTGTGACGGATACCTGATATCAATATCATGGCCTCAAGCTGCATGACACAAGGTGCATGAACATCCCCTTTGCATTACACCATTCACCCACTGACTATCACATAGGTGGTAGTCCCCTACATACATGTCACATTGTACGTGATCGTAGTACACACGTATGTCGCACCCACTCCTTTGATAACCATATTGCCACTGTGTTGTGGATATCCTGCAGTGTGGCCACACTTATTTGTACTGGGTTTGTAGCTGGAACATAGGCACCCATTGTACCTCTGAACTCCAGACGTATACACACATTCAAGGGTACAACACCCCATTTAGGGTGTACCTTACAGAACAGCTACGGCTTTACATACCACAACATTAACACACCATGATGTTTATTGAGCTCCGACAGTTGACGTATGCAACAGAACTACGGACACCACGTCTGTACACATTTGTGTACTACATACTCAGGGGTGACTTCTGCTGAACAGACAGGGCCCATGTCCACAACAATATTCATGGATATTCTCCACATAAGCAACATAAGCAAAAGCCACTGTGAGCAACATGCTCATGGATATGTGCACACACGCAACGATGAGTGGGATGTGCTTGAGGGTTACATTCCCAAACCAGACACTCACCATGCTTTGGAACATGATTCCTATGTACATCACGCAGGGACACTCAGTAGCACTGTTCATGTGATGCCTCACTTGGTGGATGGGTGACACACATGTACGCCAGGGATCACTGCAGTGGCTGTACTGTGCAGAGGTGCAGGTAACACATGGCTCTGCTGTTCACAGACAGGACACTATCCTAGAGAGGTGCCGCTGGTGTGAACACAGTAGTTGGGCTTACACATAGACTTGCCAGACTGCATAGTACCCCACTATGAACCTGTGAAGCTATTACATGTACTTTGTGCATGGTTAATTGAGTAGCTCTTCAATTTAGATTAGCTATCATGCTATTACAGTGTCCCGTGACTACAAGCCATATGTATCCTGTTATTGTATATTGTACATGCCAATAGACGATACCTTTGGTATGCATGATATGCTTGTTATGCTGTGTAGAATATCTGACATATCTACCTACAATACTGTACATTACACATATTTTACATAGTATCCCATAATGCAAAGCATACTTGCACAGCGGGACCACCTTAGACATGTCATTGTCATTATATGCCTATACACATGCCTACTGTGACAGTATATCAACATATACAATCCCCTGCTATGGCACGTACTTGTTGGACATACCCTACCACTGATGGTGGGTGGTATGGAATTGTTCTGTTTAAAGCCCTCATGTAGCATCCCTTGTGGTGTCTGTGATGTTTACCTTGTGGCCCACTGCAGGACACACAATTTCTACAAGCGTTACTATGCTCAACAAGACATCACTACATAATACCTTTTCCCACTTTATGCATTGCAGACACTTTTAATTAATACAAAACAGGCTACACATACACTAACATAATTAATACAAAACAGGCTATACATACACTTACATACCAAGTGTTCTACATACCTTGTTATCGTTCCAGACTTTCGTAACTATCCCTCTTACACTGTTTAAACAGTTCTATGATATGAGCATACGGTTTGAATGTCTGGCAAGTCATCCTTATATACGTTGATACTAACATGGTTTCCTGCTGCCAATTGGTGTTCCTGAGTGACTTATTACTTGCACATCAGCTGTGCAGCTACTCCATTCGCCAATTATGTGGCAACAGTGGGGTATAATTGAATTCTCCACTTGCGCATTGCCCATTTGCCCTACCTTCGGTAGATGGCCTGTATTGTGTTTTGTTGTGTGTAATTGCAACTGCTATGTGTAGAGACATGGATAGTTTGGATTCATGTCCGCCGTGGATTGTGTGTGATGGCTAGAGTATGTGGTTCTACATGTGAGTGTACCTGTCATCCCAACCATCTGATAGGGGACAACGGCTACGATTTCACATGGCACCTTTAAAATGTGTCTCTCACAAGGTATGTTAACGCTTCTGCAGATGTAATTGACTGACTGGATGTTTGTGCTGTAATTTCAGTCTGTATTGCTATAGTTTCATGTGTGGGGTATGTAGGTGGGTGTACATAGCATATACATGTTTGTGGGGCTTGCATTTCTACATATTCCATATATGTGTGTGGGCTCCTTCCCTAATTAAAGACCCTAATTAAAGACCTATCAGTTAGTAGACTTTTGTTACGGGCATATACATTGGGCCATTGTTAATTGGTTTCTATATAGTATGCAGGTGAGGTTGATACTTCCATACCTCCGGAATTACAGTGATATGTAAAGGAATGTTACTAAATGACAGCTGTCCCGTGTATTTCTGTCCCAGATATTTGCAGTCATTGCAGTTGTGTTGGTAACTGAACCTCTTTGGCATGGGTTGCCACCTTTTCAAATGGCCATTGTGGGACACTTGCGGGACACACATCGGTGCTTACAGGCCGACACATACCCACGGTCAGTACACAGGATAGTACATACTTTTATCCTCAATACATACTTATTGTTGTAGGACTTTGGCTACTTATCATATTGCATGCAACATTTACGTTTCTTACATACAGGTATAACTATTTAATGCAACTATTATATAATATATGGGACATAATAATGTCCTACAATCTCGGACATTTGCCCTTTGTAATGTTTTATGTCAGGACACAACTGCCCAGGGAGGGGCTGTCCCTCCTAATGTGGGACAGGTGGTAACCGTATGCCTACGGCTAGCTATAACCACACCTACTGTAATGATCTACCTCCGAGTTGGCACTAACAGACACACGATGCAGACACACACACACACACATTACAGTCACACAGAAATGCACATGGCACCCTCAACACACACATACACAGACTACAGCGATCACAAACACAGTTGAACACAGTACCTACGTGGACCGCAACACTGGCAGCAGTAACTAAATGTCCCTTCATATCGTGATAATATTACTAGCAGTTCTAGTGTTCCGGTACTGTATTCTTTCGGTCTTTCAGCCTAGTGGTTACGCGTGTCGGTATGTGACACATTCCATAGTTGGTGGTATCCTATTTCTTTGTACCTCCAAGGTTTTATAAATGTCGTTGACCTATCTATATATTTGCAGATATCGGTGAATCCGTATATATCAACATATATATCTCTATCACCCTTTCTATCTGTATTATATATATGTATGTATATATATATATATATATATATATATATATATATATATATATATATATATATATATATATATATATATATATATCTGACAGAGAGAGTGACAGGCAGAATACACCTTTAATTGTGTACTTGTCGGTGTATACTGTTTCCTGGACTCCGCACATTTGTGTTTGAACCTGTCACATTACACACCTGCCGTAGGTACATCTTGGCTACCATAGTGTTAGGGGATTGTATACATGATTGCGTGTTCTACTCCTGGCAGTGGTTGTTTTACCCTTCAGAGCAGGTGCTATTAGTACAGGGGTGAATAATGCTGGTTTCACCTGTTCTGGACATCATTGACTGTGATCTGCGCGATATTCAGAGAAGCATAGCCCTGTTTCGTGCATATCCGTATAGTCATATTTAAATTACGCTTACCAGCACTGAGCAACGCATATTCCCACTAACGTGTGCTAAACATGATCTGATGACTTGCATCCGACATGCATTATTCGTGACTTCGGGATTACGTTACATCCCTTGCAGGACATGGGACCGGGAACATGCATGACGGTCACTGCATTTACCACTTGGGCATCTGGGATTTGTACATGTGTTATGATGTTTTGTATGTGGAGTATACTATGGCTGTTACTCCATACTGCAATCATATGGGTAACTCAGTTAGTTTACATATGGATGAGTCCAATTAATGGTATGTCCAGATGATGTTTACTGGATGTGCTCCAGCATTGGGTATGTATATCACAGTGAGCCACATACGATAATGTGCTACACCTTCAAACGACCGTAGGTGGAGCATGCTGCGGTGACGAATACCTGTCATGGGTACACCCCATGCCTTGACACGACATCCATGATTACATTATGTGGAACCCCTCATTATCGCAGCAGGGAATCCGTGCAGAGTGTGTGGAGAACAGTGCTTACACACGTGATCCCGCGATTGCCTCTGCTCCACTGAGCGACAGTTGGTTACTCGATGTTGTGGCGACAGCAGACACTGTTTGCCTCGTTTGGTGTATGGCCTCTGACAATCGGGCGTGTACCTACCGATGTACCTAGGAACCTATACACACAGCACTAACATATGCTGATAGGTGCATGTACTGTTCAGGTGTTGACATTCCTTGTTCCAATAGCTGTTGTGTGTACAATGTTTGAGGGCTGCCTATGTAGGATTCACACAGTAGGCCACCTATACATTACAATTTACAGGTGGTCGTGTGTGTGTGTGCCATCCATTTTACTGTGTGTGCAGGTGGAGAGGTGTGTCAGTCCATAGGGGCCTACACTGTCAGAGTATGTGCTATACGTTCCCTCTTTGCCAAGGCATAGGCATATTGGGCACACCTCCATCTGCCTACTGGGACTGCTCACCGGGTGTATGCAGTCTATCGCACCCAGTACCTCCGGGTAGTGTGCCACATGGTGGAAGTGATGCATATTGCTGGCCAACTCCTCCTGAGTTTGGGGGAAGTATATATGCTTATTGGCATGTGGCAACATGGCATCCAGGAACTGGCATAGTACCGTGGATGCTGATGCCTGTGAGAGCCCCATTATATCTCCAGTTGGCCTTTGAAAGGTACCTGTGGCTAGTATTCACAAGCTTACACATACCTTCATGTCCACTGGGTTGGCTTCCCCTCTGTTGTTTCTGGTTCTCAGGCGTGGCCAGCACAGCTCAACTATTTGCTGTAAGATGTCCCTGTCCACCCTGTAATGCTCTACTATCTCCAGATCATGTAGCCCCTGGTAGGTTACCCTTGGTCTGAACACTCTTCTCCTCCTCTCGGGCCTGCGGTGGTTGTCAGCATCATCCTCCACAACACCGTCAGTCTCTAACACATGGTGATGAATCACAGCTATGGCAGCTCCCAACATGTACATTTTAAACATTCCCCATGTGTTTACACCTATGGTGCAGTGTTTGGGAATACACAGGTGTGTGTAGGGTGCTTTCACACTTTATAATATTGTGCTGTGAACACCGATATGTCATAGGGTGTGTATGTACGATTGCAGCTACAGGGTATCTTATGTGTTTTACTACAGGAACTACTATTGTGGTGCCTTTGGTGTTGAATTACATTTGGCTGCCATGGAATACCTCTTGCCCTTCCCTTTACATTTCTTCACGTTTCACCTACCATTTTCTGGTATGCATTCAGCAGCCTGCTTTCATTTGTACTTTCCTAGACCTGGCTTATCTTGCGTAATGTGTTCTATTGCCGGTCTACTGTAGGTTTGCTTTGCTCTGCTATGACAGTTCTCCTTTCTTTGCAATCCAACACCTCCCCTATCCTGTTTTGCAGGTTTCTGCGAGCAGACTTGTCAGCTGCCGTCGATTGCCCGCTGTGAGTTAATAGGTGTTAATTGCTCAGTTGTACTCCAATTACTCTACTACAGCATTTCCTTCTTTTCTTCCCCTGACCTTCCTGTTTGTGCTATGGTTCGTGGTGCATGCATCCGCATACAGGGTTTTGGGCACGTTTTCATCCCTGTACACATGCGCTTTCGGGCACCATATGTGCTCTCAACTAAACGGTGCTATACCTACCTCCCCACCCCTGTCCTGCAGCTTAGCTTAGCAACGGCCAGGCTAGATTTGCATTGTTCCAATGTGCTTACAGCTATGGTGGCACACCCCACTGCTGATGTCATGTATACCTCTGAACCCCTCCTCGGTGTTACAGCACTACGCCTTATGGTACATCCTTAATCCAGCGGGACGTTTGTGATTCAGTATTACCTGCCTCATTTGCATGGCATCGACTACTAATTCATAGTTACTGCGCTGAACACTGTCACAGACCCTTAGCAACCCTTGCAGCTAGGTTGTGGTGTACCATGCATACCATTGAGTATTATGGTGAAATCCTGACTTGTATTACATTGCGATTTTATGACATTTATATATATTTTCTTTGTGTTCCAGTTTGCGCACACATGCCCTGTGGTTGTACTTTGCGTTACTGTGGACATGACATTAAATGTTTTTTTTAGGTGTTGTGCATCTTTTCTTATGCCATTGGCTGTGTATTTAGCCATTGGCATATGTTAACTTTGTAATACATGAGTCTGGTCCGCTTCCATAGCTCCGATGTTCTGTTTGGGAAAATGTAAACTGTGTTTTTTGGTTTACATTTCAGTGGGCTTACACTACGCCTGCACCACTTCATGAATCGCTATGTACCTTCATTTGCATGGTGCGGCATTGTGCATGGGGTAATTAGCATACCTAAGCCGAGGGCTGTGCAGTTCTGGGGTACGCCGGTAGTGCACATGGAATTGGATCGTACCTGAATCGCTCGACGGCCATATTTGGTGTTATACTGCCTACGCTACACCTATGCCTGGCGCAAGCTTCATGAATCCCGGGGATTGACACCTATAGATCGATGTATTTAACATAGCAGGAGGTGACATCAGTCAGCTATGCTATGCAGCTTACCATACCATGACATTTCATAGTCAACAGTTCATGTATTTTACTATTTTGCATGGGGGCAAACCCCCCTGCAACCCCATACAAATTATATATACCAAAGCTGAGATTGCACTACTGTCAGGAAATGGGTTAATTCCCTGTTCCTTACTGAACCACGATCTCCATTCAAAATCCCGAACTTAAATACTCGAACTACTCTACCCATTTGATGTGGTGTAGTCGGTGTATTTGGGTTCGCAAAACTGCCCAATGGAAAATTGCATTTCGACAGTGTCACTCTCGGTCAAATGGAGTTTGTAGTGGTGATTGTAAACCTATATATCTACACATACACGCACACACACACACACACACACACACTATATATATATATATATATATATATATATATATATATATATATATATATATATATATATTAAATATATATATATATATATTAAATAAAAACATCAGACAGGCAACAATAATAAAACTGGTAATGTCAACCCGTCACATTTAGCAAAGTTGGCATTACCCAGCATACCTTGCATTCCAGTCACTCCTAAAAAAACATTTTGCGGGGGGGCAAGCCCCCCCTGCACACCCCCTGCAAACTATATATACAAATTCTCAGATTGCACTACAGTGAGGAAACAGGTACATTTTTCAATCACCACTGTACTGCAATCTCCAGATAGAACGTCAACCTCAAAACATCAAATGCACACTACAGTTCGAGGTTGTGGAGCTGACCATTTTCAGTTTGACCTTCCCTCAACTGAAAATCACCCTTTTGACCATTTCCAGTTCACATGAATGCTGTCCGACGTTTCAGTAGTAAACGTATATACAGATATGTCTTCCTTATGCTGTCATGCTATGCACCAAGTTAATATGTTGTGTCTTTTTGGCTTATCCCGGTTAGGGGTCGCCACAGCGGAACTCTGGTCCGCTAATGTTTGGTAGTGGATTTTTACGTGCCGAGTTACCAGCCCTGATGCACAACCTTCAATGAAGGCATTCCCATTCACACATGCCTCCACACAGAAGACGCTCTAGCTGAGAATCGAACGGGACAACGTCTTGCTGTGAGGCGACAATGCTACCGCAGCACCACTACCGCGCCATGCACCAAGTTAATATAATACAGTATAATGTAGAAACACAATCTTCCCACAACTGCAAATTAATCTACAATACTATGGTCCCAGAACAAACAACAAAAAGCAAACAGAGAATTTTTTTTTTTGCCTACAATAAAGAAAAAAGCAGAAAAGCACAAAGAAGTATCACCACATATTGTCACAGTTCATGGCTTTCCACATCTTTCCAAGTCTTGTATAAATGACCTTAAGAGAGGGAAGCTCTATACTGGGTTTAGTAGGCTATCTAGAGATGGATCCAATGACTAATGAAGTCAATACTGGAGCTCTTTCAGAAACTTTAGCTTAATTTCTCAGTTGGAGGTGAGGCAGACACAAAAACAGTGGAACAGAAAGACAGTGGAATGCAACTTCTCAGAGCTGCAGGTCATTAACCCCAGGCAGGTTAGAATTTCAGAAACTTTAGCTTATTGTCTCTGTCAGAAATGAGGCAGACACAAAGAACATGTAAATAGAAAGCCACTGAAATTCAACTTTAAACAGATAAATGATAAGCAGAAATTAAAACTGCAGAAGCAAGGCTGGAATATGCAGTATGTGTAGAAACAATATCATCCCACAACTGCAAATTCAGCTAAAAGATTAATGTTCCAAAACAACTGGCAAAATGCAAATGGATAATTTTCTTGGCTACAACATGGAAAAAGCAGAAAAGTAGAAATAAAATATCACCACAGAGGTCACTGTAATTGCAAATAAAGCACTGAAGAGAAATTGATATAAAAGCTTTTTTTCTTTACTTTTTGATAAAAAATGTGTTATCAAAAGTTCATGGCTTTCCACAATTAAGACTTGCATAAAAGATGCTGGGGGTTAGGTCTATCCTGGATACAGCAGGCTAGAAGGATCCAGTCAAATGAAGCCAATACTTAAGTTTTTTCAGAAACTCTAGCTTAATGTCTCATTTGGGGGGGGGTGTGAAGCAGACATAAACAACCCAGGAACAGGAAGGCACTGGAATGGAACTTCTCTGAGGTACAGGTCATTGACCCCCAGGCAAGTTAGATTTTGGGGCAGACAAAAACAGCAGAGGAAAAGAAAGGTACTGGAATTCAATTTTAAGCAGGTAAATGATAATAATTATATAAAATTAACGGAGCAAAACTGTAATATCAAAAACGGTAATAGCAGTGAAACAGAAATCCCAGAGCAGAAAAAAATAATACTCTCACTTCAGTAATTTTACTACAGTTTAAGGCATCAGACTATGTGAGAAATTTGCCAGTTCTCACTGTTTATTGAAAAAAATGCAGTAATAAATGACTAAATAAGGGTCTAACCTGGAACGGTTCACAGTTCTCCCACAATTGTTAATGACAAGACCAAGGCCTAGCAGTGTTAAATACAAACAGCTAGCTTTTAGAAGCAATTTTACTTGGGGATAGAAATGCAGTATAATACAGAAACATAATCTTTCCACAACTGCAAATTAAGCTAGAAGACTAATGTCACGGAACAAGATAAACAATGAGAAACAACAACCTTTTTGGTTACAACATGGTAAAAAGAAGAAACGTATCAAGACGTATCACCGCACAGATCAGTATATATGCAACTTAAATATTTAAGCTGAAATTAAATAAAAGCTTCTTTCTCTTCCTTTTTGGAAGAAAAACATATTACTCACGGTTCAGGCTTTCCACGTCTCCAAGTCTTGCAAAACAGAACCTGAGTAGCCATGTGCAGAATATAGCAGACTAGCTAAAGAGGAATCCAATCAAATAAAGCCAGTATTGGATCTCTTCTGTAACTTTAGCTTAATACCTCAGTAACAAGAGGGGCAGACACAAAGAACAGGAGAAACCAATGGCAATGGAATACAAATTACTACAGCACTTAACTTTCCTCACTTGTCTAGAGAAAAACAGTTTTTAGTACTTAATAAATAAGCACCTATTCAGGCATGTCTAAAGGTCAGCTCCTGGTGTTTTCTCCTGTCGACCTGATGAATCTGGGCATCTTGGGACAATGCAGCAATTGCCTCATGTACACAGACAACCCTCTCCTCCTACCACCCAACACTACGACCTGTGAGAGATGCATTTATATAGCCAAACTGGAAGCAAAGCTCTCTTCGCTGAAGACTGGACTAGACAGTCAAGAGGAGAAGGCAAACACTTGCACCACACCACACCACACCACACTCATCACATAGTCCCTCAAAACCTACAATTCTTTGGCTATGAAAGTTAAAAATATTATCCAATGGACATGGAAAAATACACTCCCAGTAGATTTACATGATACACTAGGTAAATCACCCCTCTTTATAAACAGCAGGGGTTTAAATATCAAAGAGTTTTTGGAGAGAACTCCTATGACCTTTGGTCAAAGACCTGCTAAGATGGCCAAATGTGGTAATTGTAAAGCATGCAAATACTTTAATGATGGCCCCTATGTTTTGGTGGGGAATTTTAAGAGGACGTTGAAGAGCCCAGGTTATTGTAATTGTAATACCAATATGGTTATATATGTAGCTACTTATTTATCCTGTCCAGCTTTCTATGTTGGCATGACCACAAGAAAGTTGAGACAAAGAATCTTAGAACACAATAGGGATATTATAAACAAGAAATCAACTAATTCACTGTATAACCATAAAAAAGAATGTACTAATTTAAAAAAATATATATTTTTTGTCATAAACAGGCTATACACTAAGGATTTTGGGGGAGACTATAAAACCATTCTGGAGGTCAGGGAATGCCTATGGCAGGTACGATTGGATGCCAGTAGTGCTCCTGACATTAACAACACTCTATCTCTAGTATGTATTCTGAAACATAAGGCGGCTTGTATTTAACATGTTGAACCAACAGAACAATTTTTTTCTTTTATTTTTTTCTCTTTCCTTTTCTTTTTTTAGTTAAAAGTACAAGGGTTACATTTATTGATTTTTAATATATTTAATTGTATACATTCTTATACATTGCTAGTTTTTGTACAATATAATTGTGTTTTAGAATATTTTTTTTATTGTGGGCTTTGTCACAGTATTAATGCTGTATGAGGAAGGTTACAGTTTGAAGGGTACATAAAGCAATTCAGTTGACAATGTAAGGGTTAAATCTTGAAGGTTTGAGAAGATGGATTTATTGCATTCAATTATTTTTGATTATATTGTTAATTGAAAGGTGTACTTAATGACTGTGATTAAACATGGAAAACTGACTCTGAAGATGCCCTACCAGGGTGAAAGCGCTTAGTCAGTGGAGTTTTTACATTTTGTATTCTAAATAAAGGTCTTGGTGATTTTACCTTGGCATCACCAGTGTTTTTACTTTTTATCAGTCTAATTACATCTTTTGGAGTTATAATTCATACCACACCTTTCGGCCACCAAACCCGGACCAAAACACTAAAGGTGAAGGCTTGTCCATATTCATTAAGGATATCCACACCTCCAAGCTAGTTGCTCAGCATAATGCATCTGAGATTATCCAAGTTCAACTAACTCTGGGCAAAACCGCAATCCAGATTGTAGCTTGCTACAGACCCCCCACCGTGCCCCAGGATTCCCATTCCTCTTTTCTTGCTACACTGGAAAATATTAAGGTACAACCCAACACTCTAATAATATGTGATTTCAACTACCCTACCATTAACTGGGAAACTACTCATGTACCAACTCTTTTGCTCAACGTTTTCTGGAAATCATCAATTCCAATGCCTTGGATCAACTTATCCACACCCCCACCAGGGGCAGCAATATCCTAGACCTGACCTGGTCATCACCAACATGGGTGACTGGTGTTCCACACCAGAGGTCATCTCCTCATTGGTCAGATCTGACCACAAGCTAATTTCCCTAGACATCCACATCCCACTCCCACCCCCCATTATGAAAACAACCATAAAACATTTCTCCAAAGCCAACTTCATGCTTCTTAAGACAGAAATGGCAAACTTCACGACACCCATGCAGATGGACAATAGAGGTACGACTGCTGAATCCTACACAAATGCACTTTATAAGCACTTACACGAGTGCAAGGATCGTGCTATCTCTAACAGAACCAAGATGCTATCCTCCAAAAAAAGGAAGCCAATCTGGTGGTCTTCTGCCATAAACAAACTCTACAACAGAAGAAAGAAACTGTTGCAAAAAAGAGTAAAATCCCACGATTGGAGGAACTCCCATGGTCAGCCTCAGTAAGAAGCTGAGATCCCCCATAAAATCCTCCAAAGCTAGTTATGAAAACAAAACCACCACTGATTCTAAAGACAACCACAAAGAATTCTATAGCTATGTCAAGAATCTCAATGGCAACACTCAAATCTGCTCTGAGTTACAGCACAATGACACTAAATATACAGAACCAACTGATATTGCCAACATCCTGGCAGATAGGTTCAGTGCTAACTTTACCCCCTCTCACCCCCTAAAGGGCCCATCTTTATACTGGAAGAATGCAAAGTTCCTGTAATCATGGTTGCACAGGTAAAAATCTCACTCTCCAAAGCCAAGAACACAGCATCCATGGGACCTGACAACATCCCAGGCTGCCTTCTACATGAACTACAGAATGAACTAGCACCCCACCTAAGTACCATGTTCAATCATAGCTTCACCTCAGGCTTTGTGCCCATTGAATCACCATGATGGTTATCCCACTCCACAAAGGGGGGGGGCCACAAAAGACCCCTGGAACTACTGCCGCATTAGCCTGACGAGCCTGGTCTGCAAGGCCATGGAACGTATCATCATGGAACTCATAAACAAAGACATTGGAGATCTCCAAACTCTGTAACCCACACAGTTCAGGTTTGTAAAAGGCAGATCATGTCTTCTAAACCTGATAGACTTCTTTGAAGTAGCCACCAAAGCCATAGATGAAGGTAAGGTGGTTCACACAGCCTATCTAGATCTCGCTGAGGTGTTCAACACCATCCCCCACTCTGGAATTATAGATAAACTCACTAAACTAGGTATAAATCCCTATGTCACAAGATCAGTTGCCTATTGGCTTACTGACAGAACCCACACTGTGAAAGTAGCAGACTCCAAATCAGACTTCAGACCATTAACAAGTGGAGTACCACAGCGTTCAGTCCTGGGTCCTCTCCTGTTTGATATCTACTTCTCTGAAGTACAGGCTAACACAGAAGGTCTTTGGCTAACTAAATTCACAGATGACTGCAAACTAGGAGCCATAATCAAAACTCCTATTGATGTGGACATCCTACAAAAGGGCCTCACTGAGACAGATGCCTGGTGTCAAAGCCATGGTCTCAAGCTCAATGCCAAAAAGTGCATTGTCATTCCCTTTGGTAAAAACTCTGTACCCATGAACTACCACATAGGCGGTTATCTACTTAACACCGAAAGTGTGGTAAGAGACCTTGGGACACAGGTGGACAGTAGTCTCTCCTTTGATAATCACATTGCCAAAGTGGTCAGGAAATCCTTCTACATGGCACACCTCATCACAAAAGGTTTCTCATCCAGAAAAAAAGAGGTCATTGTTCCCCTCTACTCATCACTCATTAGACGCATTATAGAGTACAATGCCCCTTTTGGTATGTACCTCACATGACATCTACAACAACTGGAAAGGCCACAAGAATACCTTACAAAGAGGATTACTGGCCTCAAGCAGATGCCTTACACAGACCGTCTCAAAAAACTCCAGCTTTACTCCGTCGCATATCGCCTACTCAGAGGCGATCTCTGCCTAACATACAAAGCTATGTCAAACCCAGAGCTGTTGGACATGCTCCACTTAAAGAAATCCCAATCCCTCCAAGCTACATGCTCTAGGGACCTAAACCTTGTCACCACAATAAACAGAACATGCTGGAGGGATAGATTCCTGTCCCAGAGACTTCCCATACTCTGGAACAGACTACCTATCCATGTCCAACAGAGCTCCTCATTAGCACTCTTCAAGAAAAATCTTAATGATTGGATGAGTAATAGGAAATTCACCCCGGGGATTACTTCTGTGGTTCTGCTTGACAGGGGCACAGGAAAATAATTTTCTTGGGTGGCGAAAGCCAGGGTACCTTTTTGGCTAGGCTTGTATAGGCCCTGGGGCCTATAGCCTAGTACCTACCTATGAACCTATGAACCCATGAACAGCTTCTCTGAGTTACAGGGCAATGACCCCATCCAGGTTAGAATTTCAGAAACATTACCATAATGTCTCAGTGGGGTATGGGGCAAACACAAAGGACAGCTGAACAGAAAGACACTGGAATACAGATTCTCTAAACTACAGGTCGGTGACCACATGCAGGTTGGAATTTCAGAAACTTCAGCTTAATGTCTGAAAGGGGGATGGAGTAAACAGTGAAGAGGAATAGAAAAAAGCACTGGAACTTAACTTTAAGCATGTAAATGATAAGCAGAATATACAACTGTAGGAGATAAACTGGAATATCAACAAATGCAAAAGCACTGAAGCACAAAATGTTGGAGCAGAAAAAACAATGCTCTCACTTCTATAATTATACTATACTTTAAGGCACCAGACAATGCAACAATTACTGTTTTTAGGAAAAATGCAATAATAAATAACTAAACAAGGCTCAAATCTGGCAGCACAGTTCTGCATCAACTGTTAACGAAACGTGAAGACTAAAACCCTGCAGGATTTAAAATACAAAAGTTTAGTTTTTACAAGTAATTCTACTTGTGGAGATAGAAGTGCAATATAATATAGAAACACAATCTTCCCATAATTGCAAAATAAACTACAGGACTAATGCCCAAAACAAACAAAAATGCAAACAAATAACTTTCTTTGGCCAAAACGATGAAAAAAGTAGAAAAGTACAAACAAGTTTAACCACACTGGTCAATTTAAGTGAAACTTAAATATTTAAGCAGAAAAGCTTTTTTTTTGTTTTGCCGTTTTTGATAAAAAGCTTGTAATAACAGTTCATGGCTTTCCACATTTGTCCAAGTCTTCCATAAAGGTGTCTGAGAGGGGGTGGCCCTGTTGTGGATAGAGCAGGCTAGCTAGAGAAGTCAAATAAAGACAGTACTGGAGCTCTTTAAGAGCTTTAGCTTATGTCTTGTTTGGGGTGGGGAAGTCACAAAGAACAAGGCAACAAAAATGCACTGGAATGCAATTTCTCTGAGCTACAGGTCAATGACCCAAGGCAGGTCAGGATTTCAGAAATGCTAGCTTAATGTCTCAGGGGTTGATGGGGCAGACAAAAAGAATTGGGGAAAAGAAAAGCACTGGGATGCAACTTTAAACAGGTAAATGATAAGCAGAATTTAAATCTGTAAGAGCAAAGCTGGAATATCAACAAGTGGAAAAGCAATGAAGCATAAATACTGGAGCAGACAAAAAACATACTCTCCCTTCTCTAATTCTACTACAGTTTAAGGCACCAGCCTTTGCAGAAATTTAGCAATGACACTGTTTATGGAAACAAATGCAGTAATAAATGACTAAATATGCCTCAAATCTGACACTAGTTCAAAGTTTTGCCACAACTATGAATAAAACTTCAAGATTAAGGCACAGCAAGGTTTAAACTATAAATAACTAGTTTTTACAAGTAATTCTACTTGTAGAGGTTGAAGTGCAGTATGATGTTGAAACAAATTTTCCACAACTGCAAATTAAACTGCAAGACTACAGACTGAGCACAAACTGAAAATGCAAACAGATAACTTATTTGGAGAAAACATGGAAAAAAGCAGAAAAGTACAAAGTTTCACCACATAGGTCAGTATAGCTACAACAAAAATATTTATGTACAATTGAAATAAAAGTTTTTTTTCTCTTTCCTTTTTTGATGAGAAACTTGTAACTCACACTTCAGTACTTTTCACACCTCTCCAGGTCTTGCATAAAAGGTTATGCATGCACACACACACACTCACACACACACAAACACACACACATATATATATATATATATATATATATATATACATATATATATATAAAAAGAAACCTCAAAGACCCGAGTTGTAGATCAAAAAACACAAACCCAAAACGAGAGCTGAGGACCGTACACAATATGCTTATACTGCTTGTCCCAATCCTCACATACAGATAAGGTTAGCGTTCTTGAATATAAGTATGTATCAATCACTTACTATCATGCAGCTGATGGGCCCAGCTTTCGGTAGTCAATCTAGGAAAAACCTAGTTTTCAAAATGATAAAACACAGTAATGTTGCAATAAATCCACATATGGTTCTAGTATTCAAGTTGGCAGTACACACACTCCTTGAAATCAACGATAAATCCACAGTGAGCTAATAACACCATTCGGTTCAAGTAAAAAATGTTTAATAGTAAGCGCTTTCACGGCTGAGAGAAGCCGCTTCATCAGACAAACACAGAAGCGCCATTAAAGCCAAATTTAAATACATAGTTTCAACTGATAGAGCCTCCGCCCATCTACCTCCAAACTGATTTAAAGTGACAAAGCACCATTTCAATTAACCATTGAATATATTATAAAAACTAAAACATTAAAAACATTAAAAGTAATAGCACATCCAATAACAAAGGTGGACATGCATATTAACAATATCACACAATTGCAGCACAAATCAAATCAAATTTATAGCATCAAAAAACTAACTATTTGCGAAATATATATTTTATTTTTACCTAAGCTAGAATGCTAGATGCCATAAGGTTATGAATAAATAATAAAATTTAGGCAAACATAATAACAACTCAATAGCCATAAAATCTAGAAAGAGTAACTAAGAGGCACCGAGTAGCAGCTACATAGCTCGGACACACCAGGTATGGCGTGTCATTGCACAACAAACCTATAAAACATTGGCTGAGGATAATAGACAGGCAACCAGCAAAAATGGATTAAAGCGAAACCCAATAAATGGACAGCGAAGCACCCTGTGGTCGCGATGCTGTTCCGAATGGCTATGTTGCAAAAATGTAATGTTAATGATAGCTGCAAGGCTGTGTATCTTAGATAAAAATAATGGCATAAAATCAAACAGACATATCAAAAACAAGGCAAAGTAAGCCAAAAAATGCTAACACATGCTACGCTGCTCAGATCAACCAAGAACGATATTCCTTATAACAACAAAATCCACTAAGGTGGTTATATACAAATGTAAACATGTGAACAACGAGATGAATACCTATGAGCCAGCGATGCACTGAGCAATTGCAACGCTGTAAGGTGCAATCAAATAAAGGTGTTAATGATAGCTGCAAGGCTATGTATCTTGGATAAAAATAATGGCATAAAATCAAACAGACATATCAATAACAAGGCAAAATAAGCCAAAAAATGCTAGCACATGCTATGCTGCTCAGATCAACCAAAAACGATATTCCTTATAACAACAAAATCCACTAAGGTTGTTATATACAAATGTAAACATGTGAACAACGAGATGAATACCTATGAGCCAGCGATGCACTGAGCAATTGCAACGCTGTAAGGTGCAATCAAGTAAAGGTGGTGTGACATAGGTAATAACTACAGGACTCCACAAAATAACTAAAAAGAGATCATGAGCAGGGGTCGTGGATTTACCCAATGACCAGGCAAAGTAAAGAGTGAATGTATGGCCCAAAGACTGAAGAAAAACGTGGGCAACGACAATGTTAACCATGTTCATTAATCAAAAGAAAAGGGAAAAACAAAATAAACTAAATAAATTACAATGATGTCTGTCAAAATAGCAAAGACATAGCACTAGTGAGGAATGAGTGTATGGACACTGTATTGAGACAGGTGGGTCCCAATACATAAAATGAACTGAGATAACATGCGATATAAGAGTGTATATATAGGCACAAGGTGTACAATGGCATGAGGCTAAGAAAGCTGGACATAGAGAGTATATAGCATAACATGTACACATGTCCAATGCTGAGAGGCTATCTCAAAGGCCTTCCTTTCAGGTACGGTTTTATAGATAACACTTCATTCAAGCCTTTTTCTCTATGAGCAGCTAGTCTGCACATCCATCTTAGTTCCGCTTGTTCCGTGAGATTAGTTAAGTCACCTAGTCTGAAGCTAGGCTCTATTACTTGAAAGACTTGAAAGAGAAAGGTATGCATAGGACCTTCTCTAAGAGTATGTTTCGCTAGTGCACTGTACTCTTGTTCTCTGGCCAGACAATACATATGATCGCGTATTCTTTCTCTTAGAGTTCTATTAGTTTTGCCCACATAGAACGAAAAACACGTTACACAGTGGGCCACATATACCAGATTCCTGGTATTGCAATTGCTGTTACAATTTATTGTCCAAAGATGCCCCGAAACTGGGTGCCTATAATAATGGGATTCGTCTATATATTTACATTGTGGACATTTCCCACATTTGCTGGTTCTCTCAAAACCTGTTCGTTCTAGAGTGTTACTACTTCTCGAACCACATAGCAGTCTCTTTAGGTTCAATAGATTGCTGAACACAAACTTGGGGCTAGAGCCCACTATCCTAGTAATGCTATCGTCTGCAGTTAAGATATTCCAGTGTTTTTCAATTATAGATTGAATCCTGTGTGTTCCTTGCCCATAAGGCACAACAAATCCTAGCATTCTATCAGTATGATTCTCAGTGGTTCTGTTAGCTTTGCTGAATCCACCGAATAGATATGGTTTGGCTCTATGCTCTCTAAGATCATTCATCTCCTTGTACACATTCTGAATTTCTTCGTGTGAGTATGCTCGTGCCATGAGTCCTTCACTTAACTCATTCAACCCTGAATCATAATCAATGTCCTTGGTTGATAACCTCGAGACCCTCATGGCCTGACCCTTGATGATGTTCTTAAAAATGTGGGGTGGATGCATGCTGTCCCTATGAAGGAACGAGGGTTTGTAGCATGATTTCCTATGTACCTTAGTATCTATCATGCCATCTGCCTTGGATAGAGTGATGTCAAGGAAATCAATGGATGCATAATCGTAGTTCATGGTGAACTTCAAAAAGGAGCTGCTGGAATTCAACCTATGATAGAAAGCAAATAGTTGTTCTATGCTCCCTTTCCATAGGAAAATGAGATCATCCACAAACCTCCTATAAAATGAGATGTGTGGATCATGTATAATATGAGCTTCTTCAAAGGTCGCCATGACCAAGTTGGCATAGGTGTTGGCACAGCTCGTGCCCATGGCGACCCCTTTTACCTGTTTAAAACAGGTTCTATCATAGATGAAAATATTGTTCTCCAATACTGTTTCCATGAGTAACAATATAAAATTCATTCTATCCTCATCCAGTTCAGAATGGTTTCTTAGATATATGTGCAGCATTTGAATGCCCTCTCCATTGGGGATGCACGTAAACAAAGAAGTTACATCCATTGTTACAAAGATAATAGAATCAATTCCACTGCTATCAAGGGTGCCAATTATCATATGTAGATCCTTCAGTAGATGTTCAGTGTCTTGAAGAATATAGATCGACTTCTTCATGGGTTGCTTGAGTTCATGATCTAAAAGCATAGAGAGTGGCTCAGTCAGCCAACCTGCCCCTGCCACTATGGGTCTAAGGGGTGGTTGGCGGAGATTTTTGTGTATCTTCGGTAGACCCGAAATGGTTGGAATCACAGGATAATCCACTTGTAGAAAAAGTTGTAGATCTTCTGTGAGATGGCCCATGGCCTTACAATCTGATAGCATGCGAGTTATTTTCTCTTTCATACTGTCAACTACGTCGACGGAGGTCTGTTCATAAGCCTCATCTCTTAGCATTTTCAGCATTTCTGCATTATAATGGTCGGTGTCCAACACAACTACAGAACCCCCCTTATCAGCAGGGCGTATGGTTATATCGTTGTTATTCTTCAGGTTGTTCAGAGCCTGTATTTGCACTTTGGTCAGGTTGTCTGTCAGGGTGTGCTCATGAGTACCCTGTTTAGCATATATATCCTTCTCCACAGCCTTCACAAATATATCTACATTGGAATTAAAAGGTGGCATGAAAGCGCTTTTTCTTTTAAAAGATACCTGTTGATCATTGTTACAGTCATGAAAGAGCAATTTAAGCCCAACGTTTCTAGCAAAACATCTAAGTGCTAGGATAGATTGGCTATGATCGATGTTAAATGTGGGTATAAAAGACATACCCTTATTCAAAACTTCAAGTTCTGGTTTCGACAAAGTGTGACCAGAGATGTTATAAATTAGGCCACTTGACCCCAAAGGTTCTGAAGGGTTTGTTGCGAGTTCGGAGGAGGAGGAAGATCTTTCCTTTTGGCCCCTCGTGCATGGTCGTTCTCTATTGATCTTTTTCGATTCAGACGTATAGGAAAAGGAGCCTCTGTGGGGTTATGAAATTCTACCCTGTCCAACTGTATTTTCCTTCTCACTGTCCCTGCTAGGGTGGTACTGGCAGAACATTCACTCTCATTCACCTCAGTAGTTTTATCAGAAGTGTTCCCACAAGGGGTGGTGTAAACCGAAGAGACTGTGTTCTCTACAGGTGACTGTATGTCATCTAACAAAGTGGATGAGTGATCTTCCTGAACAGAAGATGAGGCTGTGGCCAGGTTACTGTTCAGAGGAGGTAATAAATCAGTAGAAGCCACATGCTCATTATGGCTAGATCGATGCATGTGCTGGTAGGGTTTGTTGTGTTCGCCATAATTTGTAACTCGAGCATTGGAAACAGGTTGACCATCCCTTCTGGTCGATCTATCGACATTAGGTATATCCCTAGAGGGCATAGCTTGGTGTAATGTATTACTGGCTCTCCTGTTAGAATCACGGTCATTCCTTCCTTCAGGTACGGTACGTGGCCATACGAAGACATGTTGTTCTGAAAAATCTTTAATATCCCTGCTCAACTTCTTTCTTTTGTTATTGAGTAGGTTTGCTTCGTATCGACCCACCCGATCAAAGAGTTCATGCATGTAAAGCTCAGTGGCATCACCCCCTAAGAGGGTGTTCAGGCGTTGATGCAAATTATCCATGTTCCTTTTGCATTCCTCCTCAATAGGGAGGAAGAACTCAATGAGGAGCCTGATGTACGCCCGACTGGCATCCAAATTAATTTGCTGCCACCTCTTCAGTAAACCCGGATATAAATTCCCATAGGTCGGCATGTGCAAAATTCTTAGGCCCCTTGGCACAATGTCTTTAGCTAGGCATGCCTCCATGTGATACCTCTGGGTTTGGAGGCGTTTGAATTTATATAGCTCATTATCCATGTCTCTTTGATGTTTCTGATGAGGGTTTCATCCCTCACCTCATTGTCATTGTTGCTAGCAGAATAATGCCCATCGAAAGCAACTAGAGGATTAGTGATGTCTTCCATCAAATCTCGTATATATGATCTAGGTTCAGAAACCTTATCATCATTGAGTTTGTTATTCACAGCTCCCAACATGGTGAAGATACAAAAGAAACCTCAAAGACCCGAGTTGTAGATCAAAAAACACAAACCCAAAACGAGAGCTGAGGACCGTACACAATATGCTTATACTGCTTGTCCCAATCCTCACATACAGATAAGGTTAGCGTTCTTGAATATAAGTATGTATCAATCACTTACTATCATGCAGCTGATGGGCCCAGCTTTCGGTAGTCAATCTAGGAAAAACCTAGTTTTCAAAATGATAAAACACAGTAATGTTGCAATAAATCCACATATGGTTCTAGTATTCAAGTTGGCAGTACACACACTCCTTGAAATCAACGATAAATCCACAGTGAGCTAATAACACCATTCGGTTCAAGTAAAAAATGTTTAATAGTAAGCGCTTTCACGGCTGAGAGAAGCCGCTTCATCAGACAAACACAGAAGCGCCATTAAAGCCAAATTTAAATACATAGTTTCAACTGATAGAGCCTCCGCCCATCTACCTCCAAACTGATTTAAAGTGACAAAGCACCATTTCAATTAACCATTGAATATATTATAAAACTAAAACATTAAAAACATTAAAAGTAATAGCACATCCAATAACAAAGGTGGACATGCATATTAACAATATCACACAATTGCAGCACAAATCAAATCAAATTTATAGCATCAAAAACTAACTATTTGCGAAATATATATTTTATTTTTACCTAAGCTAGAATGCTAGATGCCATAAGGTTATGAATAAATAATAAAATTTAGGCAAACATAATAACAACTCAATAGCCATAAAATCTAGAAAGAGTAACTAAGAGGCACCGGTAGCCGCTACATAGCTCGGACACACCAGGTATGGCGTGTCATTGCACAACAAACCTATAAAACATTGGCTGAGGATAATAGACAGGCAACCAGCAAAAATGGATTAAAGCGAAACCCAATAAATGGACAGCGAAGCACCCTGTGGTCGCGATGCTGTTCCGAATGGCTATGTTGCAAAAATGTAATGTTAATGATAGCTGCAAGGCTGTGTATCTTAGATAAAAATAATGGCATAAATCAAACAGACATATCAAAAACAAGGCAAAGTAAGCCAAAAAATGCTAACACATGCTACGCTGCTCAGATCAACCAAGAACGATATTCCTTATAACAACAAAATCCACTAAGGTGGTTATATACAAATGTAAACATGTGAACAACGAGATGAATACCTATGAGCCAGCGATGCACTGAGCAATTGCAACGCTGTAAGGTGCAATCAAATAAAGGTGTTAATGATAGCTGCAAGGCTATGTATCTTGGATAAAAATAATGGCATAAAATCAAACAGACATATCAATAACAAGGCAAAATAAGCCAAAAAATGCTAGCACATGCTATGCTGCTCAGATCAACCAAAAACGATATTCCTTATAACAACAAAATCCACTAAGGTTGTTATATACAAATGTAAACATGTGAACAACGAGATGAATACCTATGAGCCAGCGATGCACTGAGCAATTGCAACGCTGTAAGGTGCAATCAAGTAAAGGTGGTGTGACATAGGTAATAACTACAGGACTCCACAAAATAACTAAAAAGAGATCATGAGCAGGGTCGTGGATTTACCCAATGACCAGGCAAAGTAAAGAGTGAATGTATGGCCCAAAGACTGAAGAAAAACGTGGGCAACGACAATGTTAACCATGTTCATTAATCAAAAGAAAAGGGAAAAACAAAATAAACTAAATAAATTACAATGATGTCTGTCAAAATAGCAAAGACATAGCACTAGTGAGGAATGAGTGTATGGACACTGTATTGAGACAGGTGGGTCCCAATACATAAAATGAACTGAGATAACATGTGCGATATAAGAGTGTATATATAGGCACAAGGTGTACAATGGCATGAGGCTAAGAAAGCTGGACATAGAGAGTATATAGCATAACATGTACACATGTCCAATGCTGAGAGGCTATCTCAAAGGCCTTCCTTTCAGGTACGGTTTTATAGATAACACTTCATTCAAGCCTTTTTCTCTATGAGCAGCTAGTCTGCACATCCATCTTAGTTCCGCTTGTTCCGTGAGATTAGTTAAGTCACCTAGTCTGAAGCTAGGCTCTATTACTTGAAAGACTTGAAAGAGAAAGGTATGCATAGGACCTTCTCTAAGAGTATGTTTCGCTAGTGCACTGTACTCTTGTTCTCTGGCCAGACAATACATATGATCGTATTCTTTCTCTTAGAGTTCTATTAGTTTTGCCCACATAGAACGAAAGCACGTTACACAGTGGGCCACATATACCAGATTCCTGGTATTGCAATTGCTGTTACAATTTATTGTCCAAAGATGCCCCGAAACTGGGTGCCTATAATAATGGGATTCGAGTATATATTTACATTGTGGACATTTCCCACATTTGCTGGTTCTCTCAAAACCCGTTCGCTCTAGAGTGTTACTACTTCTCGAACCACATAGCAGTCTCTTTAGGTTCAATAGATTGCTGAACACAAACTTGGGGCTAGAGCCCACTATCCTAGTAATACTGTCGCGTGCAGTTAAGATATTCCAGTGTTTTTCAATTATTGATTGAATCCTGTGTGTTCCTTGCCCATAAGGCACAACAAATCCTAGCATTCTATCAGTATGATTCTCAGTGGTTCTGTTAGCTTTGCTGAATCCACCGAATAGATATGGTTTGGCTCTATGCTCTCTAAGATCATTCATCTCCTTATATACGTTCTGTATTTCTTCGTGTGAGTATGCTCGTGCCATAAGACCTTCACTTAACTCAGTCAACCCTGAAGCATAATCAATATCCTTGGTTGACAACCTCGAGACCCTCATGGCCTGACCCTTGATGATGTTCTTAAAAATGTGGGGGGGATGCATGCTGTCCCTATGAAGGAACGAGGGTTGGTAGCATGATTTCCTATGTACCTTGGTATCTATCATGCCATCTGCCTTGGATAGAGTGATGTCAAGAAAGTCAATGGATGCATTGTCGTAGTTCATGGTGAACTTCAAAAGGAGCTGCTGGAATTCAACCTATGATAGAAAGCAAGTAGTTGTTCTATGCTCCCTTTCCATAGGAAAATGAGATCATCCACAAACCTCCTATAAAATGAGATGTGTGGATCATGTATAATATGAGCTTCTTCAAAGGTCGCCATGACCAAGTTGGCATAGGTGTTGGCACAGCTCGTGCCCATGGCGACCCCTTTTACCTGTTTAAAACAGGTTCTATCATAGATGATATCATAGATGGGTCTACAACTTTTTCTACAAGTGGATTATCCTGTGATTCCAACCATTTCGGGTCTACCAAGATACACAAAATCTCCGCCAACCACCCCTTAGACCCATAGTGGCAGGGGCAGGTTGGCTGACTGAGCCACTCTCTATGCTTTTAGATCATGAACTCAAGCAACCCATGAAGAAGTCGATCTATATTCTTCAAGACACTGAACATCTACTGAAGGATCTACATATGATAATTGGCACCCTTGATAGCAGTGGAATTGATTCTATTATCTTTGTAACAATGGATGTAACTTCTTTGTTTACGTGCATCCCCAATGGAGAGGGCATTCAAATGCTGCACATATATCTAAGAAACCATTCTGAACTGGATGAGGATAGAATGAATTTTATATTGTTACTCATGGAAACAATATTGGAGAACAATATTTTCATCTATGATAGAACCTGTTATAAACAGGTTAAAGGGGTCGCCATGGGCACGAGCTGTGCTAACAGCTATGCCAACCTGGTCATGGCGACCTTTGAAGAAGCTCATATTATACATGATCCACATATCTCATTTTACAGGAGGTTTGTGGATGATCTTATTTTCCTATGGAAAGGGAACATAGAACAACTATCTGCTTTTTATCATAGGTTGAACTCCAGCAGCTCTTTTTTGAAGTTCACCATGAACTATGATGATGCATCCATTGATTTTCTTGACATCACTCTATCCAAGGCAGGAGGCATGATAGATACCAAGGTACATAGGAAATCATGCTACAAACCCTCGTTCCTTCACAGGGATAGCATGCATCCTCCCCACATCTTCAAGAACATCATCAAGGGTCAGGCCATGAGGGTCTCGAGGTTATCAACCAAGGACATTGATTATGATTCAGGGTTGAATGAGTTAAGTGAAGGACTCATGGCACGAGCATACTCACACGAAGAAATTCAGAATGTGTATAAGGAGATGAATGATCTTAGAGAGCATAGAGCCAAACCATATCTATTCGGTGGATTCAGCAAAGCTAACAGAACCACTGAGAATCATACTGATAGAATGCTAGGATTTGTTGTGCCTTATGGGCAAGGAACACACAGGATTCAATCAATAATTGAAAAACACTGGAATATCTTAACTGCAGACGATAGCATTACTAGGATAGTGGGCTCTAGCCCCAAGTTTGTGTTCAGCAATCTATTGAACCTAAAGAGACTGCTATGTGGTTCGAGAAGTAGTAACACTCTAGAACGAACAGGTTTTGAGAGAACCAGCAAATGTGGGAAATGTCCACAATGTAAATATATAGACGAATCCCATTATTATAGGCACCCAGTTTCGGGCATCTTTGGACAATAAATTGTAACAGCAATTGCAATACCAGGAATCTGGTATATGTGGCCCACTGTGTAACGTGCTTTTCGTTCTATGTGGGCAAAACTAATAGAACTCTAAGAGAAAGAATACGCGATCATATGTACTGTCTGGCTAGAGAACAAGAATACAGTGCACTAGCTTAAACATACTCTTAGAGAAGGTCCTATGCATACCTTTCTCTTTCAAGTCTTTCAAGTAATAGAGCCTAGCTTCAGACTAGGTGATTTAATTAATCTTACGGAACAAGCAGAACTAAGATGGATGTGCAGACTAGCTGCTCATAGAGAAAAAGGCTTGAATGAAGTGTTATCTATAAAACCGTACCTGAAAGGAAGGCCTTTGAGATAGCCTCTCAGCATTGGACATGTGTACATGTTATGCTATATACTCTCTATGTCCAGCTTTCTTAGCCTCATGCCATTGTACACCTTGTGCCTATATATACACTCTTATATCGCACATGTTATCTCAGTTCATTTTATGTATTGGGACCCACCTGTCTCAATACAGTGTCCATACACTCATTCCTCACTAGTGCTATGTCTTTGCTATTTTGACAGACATCATTGTAATTTATTTAGTTTATTTTGTTTTTCCCTTTTCTTTTGATTAATGAACATGGTTAACATTGTCGCTGCCCACTTTTCTTCAGTCTTTGGGCCATACATTCACTCTTTACTTTGCCTGGTCATTGGGTAAATCCACGACCCCTGCTCATGATCTCTTTAGTTACTTTGTGGAGTCCTGTAGTTATTACCTATGTCACACCACCTTTACTTGATTGCACCTTACAGCGTTGCAATTGCTCAGTGCATCGCTGGCTCATAGGTATTCATCTCGTTGTTCACATGTTTACATTTGTATATAACAACCTTAGTGGATTTTGTTGTTATAAGGAATATCGCTTTTGGTTGATCTGAGCAGCATAGCATGTGCTAGCATTTTTTGGCTTATTTTGCCTTGTTATTGATATGTCTGTTTGATTTTATGCCATTATTTTTATCCAAGATACATAGCCTTGCAGCTATCATTAACACCTTTATTTGATTGCACCTTACAGCTGTAATTGCTCAGTGCATCGCTGGCTCATAGGTATTCATCTCGTTGTTCACATGTTTACATTTGTATATAACCACCTTAGTGGATTTTGTTGTTATAAGGAATATCGCTCTTGGTTGATCTGAGCAGCGTAGCATGTGTTAGCATTTTTTGGCTTACTTTGCCTTGTTTTTGATATGTCTGTTTGATTTTATGCCATTATTTTTATCTAAGATACACAGCCTTGCAGCTATCATTAACATTACATTTTTGCAACATAGCCATTCGGAACAGCATCGCGACCACAGGGTGCTTCGCTGTCCATTTATTGGGTTTCGCTTTAATCCATTTTTGCTGGTTGCCTGTCTATTATCCTCAGCCAATGTTTTATAGGTTTGTTGTGCAATGACACGCCATACCTGGTGTGTCCGAGCTATGTAGCTGCTACCGGTGCCTCTTAGTTACTCTTTCTAGATTTTATGGCTATTGAGTTGTTATTATGTTTGCCTAAATTTTATTATTTATTCATAACCTTATGGCATCTAGCATTCTAGCTTAGGTAAAAATAAAATATATATTTCGCAAATAGTTAGTTTTTGATGCTATAAATTTGATTTGATTTGTGCTGCAATTGTGTGATATTGTTAATATGCATGTCCACCTTTGTTATTGGATGTGCTATTACTTTTAATGTTTTTAATGTTGTAGTTTTATAATATATTCAATGGTTAATTGAAATGGTGCTTTGTCACTTTAAATCAGTTTGGAGGTAGATGGAGGCTCTATCAGTTGAAACTATGTATTTAAATTTGGCTTTAATGGCTTCTGTGTTTGTCTGATGAAGCGGCTTCTCAGCCGTGAAAGCTTACTATTAAACATTTTTACTTGAACCGAATGGTGTTATTAGCTCACTGTGGATTTATCGCTGATTTCAAGGAGTGTGTACTGCCAACTTGAATACTAGAACCATATGTGGATTTATTGCAACATTACTGTGTTTTATCATTTTGAAAACTAGGTTTTTCCTAGATTGACTACCGAAAGCTGGGCCCATCAGCTGCATGATAGTAAGTGATTGATACATACTTATATTCAAGAACGCTAACCTTATCTGTATGTGAGGATTGGGACAAGCAGCATAAGCATATTGTGCACGGTCCTCAGCTCTCGTTTTGGGTCTGTGTTTTTGATTTACAACTTGGGTCCTTGAGGTTTCTTTTTGTATCTTCACCATGTTGGGAGCTGTGAATAACAAACTTAATGATGATAAGGTTCCTGAACCCAGATCATATATACGAGATTTGATGGAAGATACTACTAATCCATTAGTTGCTTTTGATGGGCATTCTCCAGTTAGCTACAATGAAAATGAGGTGAGGGATGAAACCCTCATCAGAAACATCAAGAGAGATATGGACAATGAGTTATATAAATTCAAACGCCTTCAAACCCAGAGGTATCATATGGAGGCATGTCTAGCCAAAGGCATTGTACCAAGGGGCCTAAGAATTTTGCACATGCCGACCTATGGGAATTTATATCCGGTTTACTGAAGAGGTGGCAGCAAATTAATTTGGATGCCAGTCGGCGACATCAGGCTCCTCATCGATTTCTTCCTTCCCATTGAGGAGGAATGTAAAAGGAACATGGATAATTTGCATCAACGCCTGAACACCCTTGTAGGGGGTGATGCCACAGAGCTTTACATGCATGAGCTCTTTGATCGGGTGGGACGATACGAAGTAAACCTACTCAATAACAAAAGAAAGAAGTTGAGCAGGATATTAAAGATTTCTCAGAACAACATGTCTTCGTCTGGCCACGTACCCTACCTGAAGGAAGGAATGACCGTGACTCAAACAGGAGAGCCAGTAATACTATACACCAAGTAATGCCTTCTAGGGACATACCTAGTGCCGATAGATCGACCAATAGGAATGGTCACCCTGTTTCTAATGTTCGAGTTACAAATTATGGCGAACACAACAAACCCTACCAGCACATGCATCGGTCTAGCCATAATGAGCATGTGGCATCTACTGATCTAATACCTCCTTTGAACAGTAACCTGGCCACAGCCTCATCTTCTGTTCAAGAAGATCACTCATCTACATTGTTGGATGGCATACAGTCACCTGTAGAGAATACAGTCTCTTCGGTCTATACCACCCCTTGTGGGAACGCCTCTGATAAAACCACTGAGGTGAATGAGAATGAATGTCCTGCCAGTACCACTCTAGCAGGGACAGTGAGAAGGAAAATACAGTTGGATAGGGTAGAGGTTCACAACCCCATAGAGGCTCCTTTTCCTATACGTCTGAATCGAAAAAGATCAATAGAAAACGACCATGTACGAGGGGCCAAAAGGAAAGATCTTCCTCCTCCGCTCGATTAAACAAACTCTTCAGAACCTTTGGGGTCAAATGGTTTAATATATAACATCTCTGGTCATATTTTGTCGAAACAAGAGCTTGAAGTTTTGAATAAGGGTATGTCTTTTATACCCACTTTTAACATCGATCATAGCCAATCTATCCTAGCACTTAGATGTTTTGCTAGAAACGTTGGGCTTAAATTGCTCTTTCATGACTGTAACAATGATCAACAGGTATCTTTTAAAAGAAAAAGCGCTTTCATGCCACCTTTTAATTCCAATGTAGATATATTTGTGAAGGCTGTGGAGAAGGATATATATGCTAAACAGGGTACTCATGAGCACACCCTGACAGACAACCTGACCAAAGTGCAAATACAGGCTCTGAACAACCTGAAGAATAACAACGATATAACCATACGCCCTGCTGATAAGGGGGGTTCTGTAGTTGTGTTGGACACCGACCATTATAATGCAGAAATGCTGAAAATGCTAAGAGATGAGGCTTATGAACAGACCTCCGTCGAAGTTGACAGTATGAAAGAGAAAATAACTCGCATGCTATCAGATTGTAAGGCCATGGGCCATCTCACAGAAGATCTACAACTTTTTCTACAAGTGGATTATCCTGTGATTCCAACCATTTCGGGTCTACCGAAGATACAAAATCTCCGCCAACCACCCCTTAGACCCATAGTGGCAGGGGCAGGTTGGCTGACTGAGCCACTCTCTATGCTTTTAGATCATGAACTCAAGCAACCCATGAAGAAGTCGATCTATATTCTTCAAGACACTGAACATCTACTGAAGGATCTACATATGATAATTGGCACCCTTGATAGCAGTGGAATTGATTCTATTATCTTTGTAACAATGGATGTAACTTCTTTGTTTACGTGCATCCCCAATGGAGAGGGCATTCAAATGCTGCACATATATCTAAGAAACCATTCTGAACTGGATGAGGATAGAATGAATTTTATATTGTTACTCATGGAAACAGTATTGGAGAACAATATTTTCATCTATGATAGAACCTGTTTTAAACAGGTAAAAGGGGTCGCCATGGGCACGAAGCTGTGCCAACACCTATGCCAACTTGGTCATGGCGACCTTTGAAGAAGCTCATATTATACATGATCCACACATCTCATTTTATAGGAGGTTTGTGGATGATCTCATTTTCCTATGGAAAGGGAGCATAGAACAACTACTTGCTTTCTATCATAGGTTGAATTCCAGCAGCTCCTTTTGAAGTTCACCATGAACTACGACAATGCATCCATTGACTTTCTTGACATCACTCTATCCAAGGCAGATGGCATGATAGATACCAAGGTACATAGGAAATCATGCTACCAACCCTCGTTCCTTCATAGGGACAGCATGCATCCCCCCCACATTTTTAAGAACATCATCAAGGGTCAGGCCATGAGGGTCTCGAGGTTGTCAACCAAGGATATTGATTATGCTTCAGGGTTGAATGAGTTAAGTGAAGGTCTTATGGCACGAGCATACTCACATGAAGAAATACAGAATGTTTACAAGGAGATGAATGATCTTAGAGAGCATAGAGCCAAACCATATTTATCTGGTGGATTCAGTCAAGCTAATAGAACCACTGAGAATCATGCTGATAGAATGCTAGGATTCGTTGTGCCCTATGGGCAAGGAACCCATAGGATTCAATCAATAATTGAAAAACACTGGAATATCTTAACTGCAGACGACAGCATTACTAGGATAGTGGGCCCCAACCCCAAGTTCGTGTTCAGCAATCTATTGAACCTAAAAAGATTGCTATGTGGTTCGAGAAGCAGCAATACTCTAGAACGAACAGGTTTTGAGAGAACCAGCAAATGTGGGAAATGTCCACAATGTAAATATATAGACGAATCCCACTATTACAGGCACCCTGTTTCGGGGCATCTTTGGACAATAAATTGTAACAGTAATTGCAATACCAGGAATTTGGTATATGTGGCCCACTGTGTAACGTGCTTTTCGTTTTATGTGGGCAAAACTAATAGAACTCTAAGAGAAAGAATACGCGATCATATGTATTGTCTGGCCAGAGAACAAGAGTACAGTGCACTAGCGAAACATACTCTTAGAGAAGGTCCTATGCATACCTTTCTCTTTCAAGTCTTTCAAGTAATAGAGCCTAGCTTCAGACTAGGTGACTTAACTAATCTCACGGAACAAGCGGAACTAAGATGGATGTGCAGACTAGCTGCTCATAGAGAAAAGGCTTGAATGAAGTGTTATCTATAAAACCGTACCTGAAAGGAAGGCCTTTGAGATAGCCTCTCAGCATTGGACATGTGTACATGTTATGCTATATACTCTCTATGTCCAGCTTTCTTAGCCTCATGCCATTGTACACCTTGTGCCTATATATACACTCTTATATCGCACATGTTATCTCAGTTCATTTTATGTATTGGGACCCACCTGTCTCAATACAGTGTCCATACACTCATTCCTCACTAGTGCTATGTCTTTGCTATTTTGACAGACATCATTGTAATTTATTTAGTTTATTTTGTTTTTCCCTTTTCTTTTGATTAATGAACATGGTTAACATTGTCGTTGCCCTTGTTTTCTTCAGTCTTTGGGCCATACATTCACTCTTTACTTTGCCTGGTCATTGGGTAAATCCACGACCCCTGCTCATGATCTCTTTTTAGTTATTTTGTGGAGTCCTGTAGTTATTACCTATGTCACACCACCTTTACTTGATTGCACCTTACAGCGTTGCAATTGCTCAGTGCATCGCTGGCTCATAGGTATTCATCTCGTTGTTCACATGTTTACATTTGTATATAACAACCTTAGTGGATTTTGTTGTTATAAGGAATATCGTTTTTGGTTGATCTGAGCAGCATAGCATGTGCTAGCATTTTTTGGCTTATTTTGCCTTGTTATTGATATGTCTGTTTGATTTTATGCCATTATTTTTATCCAAGATAACATTGGCTGAGGATAATAGACAGGCAACCAGCAAAAATGGATTAAAGCGAAACCCAATAAATGGACAGCGAAGCACCCTGTGGTCGCGATGCTGTTCCGAATGGCTATGTTGCAAAAATGTAATGTTAATGATAGCTGCAAGGCTGTGTATCTTAGATAAAAATAATGGCATAAAATCAAACAGACATATCAAAAACAAGGCAAAGTAAGCCAAAAAATGCTAACACATGCTACGCTGCTCAGATCAACCAAGAACGATATTCCTTATAACAACAAAATCCACTAAGGTGGTTATATACAAATGTAAACATGTGAACAACGAGATGAATACCTATGAGCCAGCGATGCACTGAGCAATTGCACGCTGTAAGGTGCAATCAAATAAAGGTGTTAATGATAGCTGCAAGGCTATGTATCTTGGATAAAAATAATGGCATAAAATCAAACAGACATATCAATAACAAGGCAAAATAAGCCAAAAAATGCTAGCACATGCTATGCTGCTCAGATCAACCAAAAACGATATTCCTTATAACAACAAAATCCACTAAGGTTGTTATATACAAATGTAAACATGTGAACAACGAGATGAATACCTATGAGCCAGCGATGCACTGAGCAATTGCAACGCTGTAAGGTGCAATCAAGTAAAGGTGGTGTGACATAGGTAATAACTACAGGACTCCACAAAATAACTAAAAGAGATAATGAGCAGGGTCGTGGATTTACCCAATGACCAGGCAAAGTAAAGAGTGAATGTATGGCCCAAAAACTGAGGAAAACAAGGGAAACGACACTGTTAACCATGTTCATTAATCAAAGAAAAGGAAAAACAAAATAAACTAAATAAATTACAATGATGTCTGTCAAAATAGCAAAGACATAGCACTAGTGAGGAATGAGTGTATGGACACTGTATTGAGACAGGTGGGTCCCAATACATAAAATGAACTGAGATAACATGTGCGATATAAGAGTGTATATGCAGGCACAATGTGTGCAGTGACATGAGGCTAAAAGAGCTGAACATGGAGAGTATATAACAAAACATGTGCACATGTCCAATGCTTGAAGGCTATCTCAAAGGCCTTCCTTTCAGATACGGTTTTATAGATAACACTTCATTCAAGCCTTTTTCTCTATGAGCAGCTAGTCTGCACATCCATCTTAATTCCGCTTGTTCCGTAAGATTGGTTAAGTCCCCTAGTCTGAAGCTGGGCTCTATTGCTTGAAAGACTTGAAAGAGGAAGGTATGCATTGGGCCTTCTCTAAGGGTATGTTTCGCTAGTGCACTGTACTCTTGTTCTCTGGCCAGACAATACATATGATCGCGTATTCTTTCTCTTAGAGTTCTATTAGTTTTGCCCACATAGAACGAAAAACACGTTACACAGTGGGCCACATATACCAGATTCCTGGTATTGCAATTGCTGTTACAATTTATTGTCCAAAGATGCCCCGAAACTGGGTGCCTATAATAATGGGATTCGTCTATATATTTACATTGTGGACATTTCCCACATTTGCTGGTTCTCTCAAAACCTGTTCGTTCTAGAGTGTTACTACTTCTCGAACCACATAGCAGTCTCTTTAGGTTCAATAGATTGCTGAACACAAACTTGGGGCTAGAGCCCACTATCCTAGTAATGCTATCGTCTGCAGTTAAGATATTCCAGTGTTTTTCAATTATTGATTGAATCCTGTGTGTTCCTTGCCCATAAGGCACAACAAATCCTAGCATTCTATCAGTATGATTCTCAGTGGTTCTGTTAGCTTTGCTGAATCCACCGAATAGATATGGTTTGGCTCTATGCTCTCTAAGATCATTCATCTCCTTATATACGTTCTGTATTTCTTCGTGTGAGTATGCTCGTGCCATAAGACCTTCACTTAACTCATTCAACCCTGAAGCATAATCAATATCCTTGGTTGACAACCTCGAGACCCTCATGGCCTGACCCTTGATGATGTTCTTAAAAATGTGGGGGGGATGCATGCTGTCCCTATGAAGGAACGAGGGTTGGTAGCATGATTTCCTATGTACCTTGGTATCTATCATGCCATCTGCCTTGGATAGAGTGATGTCAAGAAAGTCAATGGATGCATTGTCGTAGTTCATGGTGAACTTCAAAAAGGAGCTGCTGGAATTCAACCTATGATAGAAAGCAAGTAGTTGTTCTATGCTCCCTTTCCATAGGAAAATGAGATCATCCACAAACCTCCTATAAAATGAGATGTGTGGATCATGTATAATATGAGCTTCTTCAAAGGTTGCCATGACCAAGTTGGCATAGGTGTTGGCACAGCTCGTGCCCATGGCGACCCCTTTTACCTGTTTAAAACAGGTTCTATCATAGATGATATCATAGATGGGTCTACAACTTTTTCTACAAGTGGATTATCCTGTGATTCCAACCATTTCGGGTCTACCGAAGATACACAAAAATCTCCGCCAACCACCCCTTAGACCCATAGTGGCAGGGGCAGGTTGGCTGACTGAGCCACTCTCTATGCTTTTAGATCATGAACTCAAGCAACCCATGAAGAAGTCGATCTATATTCTTCAAGACACTGAACATCTACTGAAGGATCTACATATGATAATTGGCACCCTTGATAGCAGTGGAATTGATTCTATTATCTTTGTAACAATGGATGTAACTTCTTTGTTTACGTGCATCCCCAATGGAGAGGGCATTCAAATGCTGCACATATATCTAAGAAACCATTCTGAACTGGATGAGGATAGAATGAATTTTATATTGTTACTCATGGAAACAGTATTGGAGAACAATATTTTCATCTATGATAGAACCTGTTTTAAACAGGTAAAAGGTCGCCATGGGCACGAGCTGTGCCAACACCTATGCCAACTTGGTCATGGCGACCTTTGAAGAAGCTCATATTATACATGATCCACACATCTCATTTTATAGGAGGTTTGTGGATGATCTCATTTTCCTATGGAAAGGGAGCATAGAACAACTACTTGCTTTCTATCATAGGTTGAATTCCAGCAGCTCCTTTTGAAGTTCACCATGAACTACGACAATGCATCCATTGACTTTCTTGACATCACTCTATCCAAGGCAGATGGCATGATAGATACCAAGGTACATAGGAAATCATGCTACCAACCCTCGTTCCTTCATAGGGACAGCATGCATCCCCCCCACATATCTTTAAGAACATCATCAAGGGTCAGGCCATGAGGGTCTCGAGGTTGTCAACCAAGGATATTGATTATGCTTCAGGGTTGAATGAGTTAAGTGAAGGTCTTATGGCACGAGCATACTCACACGAAGAAATACAGAATGTGTATAAGGAGATGAATGATCTCAGAGAGCATAGAGCTAAACCATATTTATTTGGTGGATTCAGTCAAGCCAACAGAACCACTGAGAATCATGCTGATAGAATGCTAGGATTCGTTGTGCCCTATGGGCAAGGAACCCATAGGATTCAATCAATAATTGAAAAACACTGGAATATCTTGACTGCAGACGACAGTATCACCAAGATAGTGGGCTCCAGCCCCAAGTTTGTGTTCAGCAATCTATTGAACCTAAAAAGATTGCTATGTGGTTCGAGAAGCAGTAACATTTTAGAACGAACAGGTTTTGAGAGAACCAGCAAATGTGGGAAATGTCCACAATGTAAATTTATAGACGAATCCCACTATTACAGACACCCGGTTTCGGGGCATCTTTGGACAATAAATTGTAACAGTAATTGCAATACCAGGAATTTGGTATATGTGGCTCACTGTGTAACGTGCTTTTCGTTTTATGTGGGCAAGACTAATAGAACTCTAAGAGAAAGAATACGCGATCATATGTACTGCCTGGCTAGAAAACAAGAATACAGTGCCTTAGCGAAACATACCCTTAGAGAAGGTCCAATGCATACCTTTCTCTTTCAAGTCTTTCAAGTAATAGAGCCTAGCTTCAGACTAGGTGACTTAACTAATCTCACGGAACAAGCGGAACTAAGATGGATGTGCAGACTAGCTGCTCATAGAGAAAAAGGCTTGAATGAAGTGTTATCTATAAAACCGTACCTAAAAGGAAGGCCTTTGAGATAGCCTCTCAGCATTGGACATGTGTACATGTTATGCTATATACTCTCTATGTCCAGCTTTCTTAGCCTCATGCCATTGTACACCTTGTGCCTATATATACACTCTTATATCGCACATGTTATCTCAGTTCATTTTATGTATTGGGACCCACCTGTCTCAATACAGTGTCCATACACTCATTCCTCACTAGTGCTATGTCTTTGCTATTTTGACAGACATCATTGTAATTTATTTAGTTTATTTTGTTTTTCCCTTTTCTTTTGATTAATGAACATGGTTAACATTGTCGTTGCCCACGTTTTTCTTCAGTCTTTGGGCCATACATTCACTCTTTACTTTGCCTGGTCATTGGGTAAATCCACGACCCCTGCTCATGATCTCTTTTTAGTTATTTTGTGGAGTCCTGTAGTTATTACCTATGTCACACCACCTTTACTTGATTGCACCTTACAGCGTTGCAATTGCTCAGTGCATCGCTGGCTCATAGGTATTCATCTCGTTGTTCACATGTTTACATTTGTATATAACAACCTTAGTGGATTTTGTTGTTATAAGGAATATCGTTTTTGGTTGATCTGAGCAGCATAGCATGTGCTAGCATTTTTTGGCTTATTTTGCCTTGTTATTGATATGTCTGTTTGATTTTATGCCATTATTTTTATCCAAGATACATAGCCTTGCAGCTATCATTAACACCTTTATTTGATTGCACCTTACAGCATTGCAATTGCTCAGTGCATCGCTGGCTCATAGGTATTCATCTCGTTGTTCACATGTTTACATTTGTATATAACCACCTTAGTGGATTTTGTTGTTATAAGGAATATCGTTCTTGGTTGATCTGAGCAGCGTAGCATGTGTTAGCATTTTTTGGCTTACTTTGCCTTGTTTTTGATATGTCTGTTTGATTTTATGCCATTATTTTTATCTAAGATACACAGCCTTGCAGCTATCATTAACATTACATTACATTTTGCAACATAGCCATTCGGAACAGCATCGCGACCACAGGGTGCTTCGCTGTCCATTTATTGGGTTTCGCTTTAATCCATTTTTGCTGGTTGCCTGTCTATTATCCTCAGCCAATGTTTTATAGGTTTGTTGTGCAATGACACGCCATACCTGGTGTGTCCGAGCTATGTAGCTGCTACTCGGTGCCTCTTAGTTACTCTTTCTAGATTTTATGGCTATTGAGTTGTTATTATGTTTGCCTAAATTTTATTATTTATTCATAACCTTATGGCATCTAGCATTCTAGCTTAGGTAAAAATAAAATATATTTTCGCAAATAGTTAGTTTTTTGATGCTATAAATTTGATTTGATTTGTGCTGCAATTGTGTGATATTGTTAATATGCATGTCCACCTTTGTTATTGGATGTGCTATTACTTTTAATGTTTTTAATGTTTTAGTTTTATAATATATTCAATGGTTAATTGAAATGGTGCTTTGTCACTTTAAATCAGTTTGGAGGTAGATGGGCGGAGGCTCTATCAGTTGAAACTATGTATTTAAATTTGGCGCTTTAATGGCGCTTCTGTGTTTGTCTGATGAAGCGGCTTCTCTCAGCCGTGAAAGCGCTTACTATTAAACATTTTTTACTTGAACCGAATGGTGTTATTAGCTCACTGTGGATTTATCGTTGATTTCAAGGAGTGTGTGTACTGCCAACTTGAATACTAGAACCATATGTGGATTTATTGCAACATTACTGTGTTTTATCATTTTGAAAACTAGGTTTTTCCTAGATTGACTACCGAAAGCTGGGCCCATCAGCTGCATGATAGTAAGTGATTGATACATACTTATATTCAAGAACGCTAACCTTATCTGTATGTGAGGATTGGGACAAGCAGTATAAGCATATTGTGTACGGTCCTCAGCTCTCGTTTTGGGTTTGTGTTTTTTGATCTACAACTCGGGTCTTTGAGGTTTCTTTTTGTATCTTCACCATGTTGGGAGCTGTGAATAACAAACTCAATGATGATAAGGTTTCTGAACCTAGATCATATATACGAGATTTGATGGAAGACATCACTAATCCTCTAGTTGCTTTCGATGGGCATTATTCTGCTAGCAACAATGACAATGAGGTGAGGGATGAAACCCTCATCAGAAACATCAAAAGAGACATGGATAATGAGCTATATAAATTCAAACGCCTCCAAACCCAGAGGTATCACATGGAGGCATGCCTAGCTAAAGACATTGTGCCAAGGGGCCTAAGAATTTTGCACATGCCGACCTATGGGAATTTATATCCGGGTTTACTGAAGAGGTGGCAGCAAATTAATTTGGATGCCAGTCGGGCGTACATCAGGCTCCTCATTGAGTTCTTCCTCCCTATTGAGGAGGAATGCAAAAGGAACATGGATAATTTGCATCAACGCCTGAACACCCTCTTAGGGGGTGATGCCACTGAGCTTTACATGCATGAACTCTTTGATCGGGTGGGTCGATACGAAGCAAACCTACTCAATAACAAAAGAAAGAAGTTGAGCAGGGATATTAAAGACTTTTCAGAACAGCATGTCTTCGTATGGCCAATGCATGCACCTGAAGGAAGGAATGACCGTGATTCTAACAGGAGAGCCAGTAATACATTACACCAAGCTATGCCCTCTAGGGATATACCTAATGTCGATAGATCGACCAGAAGGGATGGTCAACCTGTTTCCAATGCTCGAGTTACAAATTATGGCGAACACAACAAACCCTACCAGCACATGCATCGGTCTAGCCATAATGAGCATGTGGCATCTACTGATCTAATACCTCCTTTGAACAGTAACCTGGCTACAGCCTCATCTTCTGTTCAAGAAAATCACTCATCTACATTGTTGGATGCAATACAGTCACCTGTAGAGAATACTGTCTCTTCGGTTTATACCACCCCTTGTGGGAACGCCTCTGATAAAACCACTGAGGTGAATGAGAATGAATGTCCTGCCAGTACCACTCTAGCAGGGACAGTGAGAAGGAAAATACAGTTGGATAGGGTAGAGGTTCACAACCCCATAGAGGCTCCTTTTCCTATACGTCTGAATCGAAAAAGATCAATAGAAAACGACCATGTACGAGGGGCCAAAAGGAAAGATCTTCCTCCTCCGCCGAATTCGCAACAAACTCTTCAGAACCTTTGGGGTCAAATGGTTTAATATATAACATCTCTGGTCATATTTTGTCGAAACAAGAGCTTGAAGTTTTGAATAAGGGTATGTCTTTTATACCCACTTTTAACATCGATCATAGCCAATCTATCCTAGCACTTAGATGTTTTGCTAGAAACGTTGGGCTTAAATTGCTCTTTCATGACTGTAACAATGATCAACAGGTATCTTTTAAAAGAAAAAGCGCTTTCATGCCACCTTTTAATTCCAATGTAGATATATTTGTGAAGGCTGTGGAGAAGGATATATATGCTAAACAGGGTACTCATGAGCACACCCTGACAGACAACCTGACCAAAGTGCAAATACAGGCTCTGAACAACCTGAAGAATAACAACGATATAACCATACGCCCTGCTGATAAGGGGGGTTCTGTAGTTGTGTTGGACACCGACCATTATAATGCAGAAATGCTGAAAATGCTAAGAGATGAGGCTTATGAACAGACCTCCGTCGACGTAGTTGACAGTATGAAAGAGAAAATAACTCGCATGCTATCAGATTGTAAGGCCATGGGCCATCTCACAGAAGATCTACAACTTTTTCTACAAGTGGATTATCCTGTGATTCCAACCATTTCGGGTCTACCAAGATACACAAAATCTCCGCCAACCACCCCTTAGACCCATAGTGGCAGGGGCAGGTTGGCTGACTGAGCCACTCTCTATGCTTTTAGATCATGAACTCAAGCAACCCATGAAGAAGTCGATCTATATTCTTCAAGACACTGAACATCTACTGAAGGATCTACATATGATAATTGGCACCCTTGATAGCAGTGGAATTGATTCTATTATCTTTGTAACAATGGATGTAACTTCTTTGTTTACGTGCATCCCCAATGGAGAGGGCATTCAAATGCTGCACATATATCTAAGAAACCATTCTGAACTGGATGAGGATAGAATGAATTTTATATTGTTACTCATGGAAACAGTATTGGAGAACAATATTTTCATCTATGATAGAACCTGTTTTAAACAGGTAAAAGGGGTCGCCATGGGCACGAGCTGTGCCAACACCTATGCCAACTTGGTCATGGCGACCTTTGAAGAAGCTCATATTATACATGATCCACACATCTCATTTTATAGGAGGTTTGTGGATGATCTCATTTTCCTATGGAAAGGGAGCATAGAACAACTACTTGCTTTCTATCATAGGTTGAATTCCAGCAGCTCCTTTTTGAAGTTCACCATGAACTACGACAATGCATCCATTGACTTTCTTGACATCACTCTATCCAAGGCAGATGGCATGATAGATACCAAGGTACATAGGAAATCATGCTACCAACCCTCGTTCCTTCATAGGGACAGCATGCATCCCCCCCACATTTTTAAGAACATCATCAAGGGTCAGGCCATGAGGGTCTCGAGGTTGTCAACCAAGGATATTGATTATGCTTCAGGGTTGAATGAGTTAAGTGAAGGTCTTATGGCACGAGCATACTCACACGAAGAAATACAGAACGTATATAAGGAGATGAATGATCTTAGAGAGCATAGAGCCAAACCATATCTATTCGTGGATTCAGCAAAGCTAACAGAACCACTGAGAATCATACTGATAGAATGCTAGGATTTGTTGTGCCTTATGGGCAAGGAACACACAGGATTCAATCAATAATTGAAAAACACTGGAATATCTTAACTGCAGACGATAGCATTACTAGGATAGTGGGCTCTAGCCCCAAGTTTGTGTTCAGCAATCTATTGAACCTAAAGAGACTGCTATGTGGTTCGAGAAGTAGTAACACTCTAGAACGAACAGGTTTTGAGAGAACCAGCAAATGTGGGAAATGTCCACAATGTAAATATATAGACGAATCCCATTATTATAGGCACCCAGTTTCGGGCATCTTTGGACAATAAATTGTAACAGCAATTGCAATACCAGGAATCTGGTATATGTGGCCCACTGTGTAACGTGTTTTTCGTTCTATGTGGGCAAAACTAATAGAACTCTAAGAGAAAGAATACGCGATCATATGTATTGTCTGGCCAGAGAACAAGAGTACAGTGCACTAGCGAAACATACTCTTAGAGAAGGTCCTATGCATACCTTTCTCTTTCAAGTCTTTCAAGTAATAGAGCCTAGCTTCAGACTAGGTGACTTAACTAATCTCACGGAACAAGCGGAACTAAGATGGATGTGCAGACTAGCTGCTCATAGAGAAAAAGGCTTGAATGAAGTGTTATCTATAAAACCGCACCTGAAAGGAAGGCCTTTGAGATAGCCTCTCAGCATTGGACATGTGTACATGTTATGCTATATACTCTCTATGTCCAGCTTTCTTAGCCTCATGCCATTGTACACCTTGTGCCTATATATACACTCTTATATCGCACATGTTATCTCAGTTCATTTTATGTATTGGGACCCACCTGTCTCAATACAGTGTCCATACACTCATTCCTCACTAGTGCTATGTCTTTGCTATTTTGACAGACATCATTGTAATTTATTTAGTTTATTTTGTTTTTCCCTTTTCTTTTGATTAATGAACATGGTTAACATTGTCGCTGCCCACGTTTTCCTCAGTTTTTGGGCCATACATTCACTCTTTACTTTGCCTGGTCATTGGGTAAATCCACGACCCCTGCTCATGATCTCTTTTAGTTACTTTGTGGTGTCCTGTAGTTATTACCTATGTCATACTACCTTCATTTGATTGTCCGTTACAGCGTTGCAACTGCTCAGTGCATCGCTGGCTCATAGGTATTCATCTCGTTGTTCACATGTTTACATTTGTATATAACAACCTTAGTGGATTTTGTTGTTATAAGGAATATCGGTTTTGGTTGATCTGAGCAGGATAGCATGAGCTAGCATTTTTGGCTTATTTTGCCTTGTTATTGATATGTCTGTTTGATTTTATGCCATTATTTTTATCCAAGATACATAGCCTTGCAGCTATCATTAACACCTTTATTTGATTGCACCTTACAGCGTTGCAATTGCTCAGTGCATCGCTGGCTCATAGGTATTCATCTCGTTGTTCACATGTTTACATTTGTATATAACCACCTTAGTGGATTTTGTTGTTATAAGGAATATCGTTCTTGGTTGATCTGAGCAGCGTAGCATGTGTTAGCATTTTTTGGCTTACTTTGCCTTGTTTTTGATATGTCTGTTTGATTTTATGCCATTATTTTTATCTAAGATACACAGCCTTGCAGCTATCATTAACATTACATTTTTGCAACATAGCCATTCGGAACAGCATCGCGACCACAGGGTGCTTCGCTGTCCATTTATTGGGTTTCGCTTTAATCCATTTTTGCTGGTTGCCTGTCTATTATCCTCAGCCAATGTTTTATAGGTTTGTTGTGCAATGACACGCCATACCTGGTGTGTCCGAGCTATGTAGCGGCTACTCGGTGCCTCTTAGTTACTCTTTCTAGATTTTATGGCTATTGAGTTGTTATTATGTTTGCCTAAATTTTATTATTTATTCATAACCTTATGGCATCTAGCATTCTAGCTTAGGTAAAAATAAAATATATATTTCGGCAAATAGTTAGTTTTTTGATGCTATAAATTTGATTTGATTTGTGCTGCAATTGTGTGATATTGTTAATATGCATGTCCACCTTTGTTATTGGATGTGCTATTACTTTTAATGTTTTTAATGTTTTAGTTTTTATAATATATTCAATGGTTAATTGAAATGGTGCTTTGTCACTTTAAATCAGTTTGGAGGTAGATGGGCGGAGGCTCTATCAGTTGAAACTATGTATTTAAATTTGGCGCTTTAATGGCGCTTCTGTGTTTGTCTGATGAAGCGGCTTCTCTCAGCCGTGAAAGCGCTTACTATTAAACATTTTTTACTTGAACCGAATGGTGTTATTAGCTCACTGTGGATTTATCGTTGATTTCAAGGAGTGTGTGTACTGCCAACTTGAATACTAGAACCATATGTGGATTTATTGCAACATTACTGTGTTTTATCATTTTGAAAACTAGGTTTTTCCTAGATTGACTACCGAAAGCTGGGCCCATCAGCTGCATGATAGTAAGTGATTGATACATACTTATATTCAAGAACGCTAACCTTATCTGTATGTGAGGATTGGGACAAGCAGTATAAGCATATTGTGTACGGTCCTCAGCTCTCGTTTTGGGTTTGTGTTTTTTGATCTACATATATATATATATATATATATATATATATATATATATATGCATATATATATATATATATATATATATATATATATATATATATATATATATATATATATATATATATATATATGTATATATATATATATATATATATATATATATACACACACACATATATATATATATATATATATATATATATATATATACACACACACACACACACACACACACATATATATATATATATATATATATATATATATGTGTGTGTGTGTGTGTGTGTGTGTGTGTGTGTGTGTGTGTGTGTGTGTGTGTGCGTGTGTGTGTGGTTTACTATTGAATCCTTGAAATTGCATATGTTGATCAGTCACATGGTCGACCCGAAATCCTGAATCTGGAACAGAAAAATTGCAGCCAGTTCAAAGCTAAATACATTGACACCTATAGCTCGATGTATTTAACATAGCAGGAGGTAACATCAGTCAGCTATGCTATGCAGCTTACCATACCATGACATTTCATAGTCAACAGTTCATATATTTTACTATTTTGCAGGGGGGCAAACCCTCCTGCAACCCCATACAAATTATGTATACCAAAGCTGAGATTGCACTACAGTGAGGAAATGGGTGTGTAGTCGGTATATTTGGGTTCGCAAAACTGCCCATTGGAAAATTGCATTTCGACAGTGTCACTCTCGGTCAAATGCAGTTTGCAATGGTGATTGTAAACCTATTAGGCAGAGTCCCTCATTGACTCTCTTCAAGAGGAATCTTGATGAGTGGATGGGAGATCGTAGGGTTACCCCAGGTATCACTTCTGTGTCACTGTTAGACAGAGGCACAGTATACTAACCTCAAAAAAGGGCATAGCAAAATTAATTTAAAATGGGTGGCGAAAGCCAAACACATTCTGGCTAGGCTTATAAATGCCCTAGGGCAGATAGCCTAGTATGAACCTATGAACCTATGAACCTATATATCTACACACACACATGCACACACACAGACACACACACACACACACACACACACACACACACACACATATATATATATATATATATATATATATATATGTATATTTTTATAAATATTAAATAAAAACATCAGACAGGCAACAATAATGAAACTGGTAATGTCAACCCGTCACATTCAGCAAAGTTGGCATTACCCAGCATACCTTGCATTCCAGTCACTCCTAAGTAACTTTTTGCAGGGGGGCAAGCCGCCCCCTGCACACTCCCTGCAAACTATATATACAAATTCTCAGATTGCACTACATTGAGGAAACAGGTACATTTTCCATTCACCACTGTACTGCAATCTCCAGATAGAATGTCAACCTCAGAACATCAAATGCACACTAGCATTCGAGGTTGTGGAGCCGACCATTTTCAGTTCCACCTTCCCTCAACTGGAAATGACCCTTTTGACCACTTCCAGTTCACATGAATGCCGTCCGACATTTCAGTAGTAAACCTATATACAGATATGTCTTCCTTATGCTGTCATGCTATGCACCAAGTTAATATATTTTATCTGTGTTGTACTAATTAAGGGTGTACATTTTGCTGTATGGACCACACCTACAGAAACTCATTCATATACATATATATATATATATATATATATATATATATATATATATATATAGGAACACTTCACAACTCCGAAATCCTGAAAGATAAAATTTCATATGGCCAAGACCATATGATCGAACTTTCGGAATCCTGACATTGTGAACGGAGATCTGCATACAGCACGGAATGGGAGATTGCCCTTTTCCCTCGCTGTAGTCTGATCACGGAGTTGGAATATTTAAGTAGCAGGGGTGTATATTTAAATTGGTAGTTTGTTTTTTCTTTTTGGATTTGTTTCAGAATTTTGATATTCCAAAACATCGGTCATATGGTCTCCATTAAAATTCAATGTTTCGGAATTTTGAGATTCTGAAGTAAATCCAGATATATACATACATACAGGCAAATACACACAAGTAGACATTTTGTCAGTTTGTTTTCTTTTTCTATGATGTTTCAATGTAAAACCCATGCTTAGAATTCCTCATCCCCATAATAATTAGATCACCCAAATGCTTATATTTAAAAAAAAACACCGTGCAATGCTTAGTTGAAAATATTCCCCCGGGTAAATATGATGATTGCTTCTTTGCTCAATACACACTCTGCTGCTCTGCTGCCTTCATTTCTAGGCTGGTAATCTTCAACTGACAGTACTGTGTGTGTGCTGTAGCATCTTAAGATGTACTACACATATTCATTTCTCCAAGAAATCATGGACTTTTGTGAGAATATTCCTTTTTCTGAATTGCACACATGGCAGTGCTGCATTCCAGATGGATTCCATCTTGCGTCTTCTGTACACAGCAGGCCATGTCTATAAAACTGTCCACTCATCATGTTACCTTATGTCTCCTTCAGGTGTCATTGATTCATATATCCTGTCCACTTTTCACTTAGCATAGGGAGTAGCTCTGCCTTTTTATGATTTCATTTCTCATATTTAGAGCTAGTTGGTAATTGTTAAACCTTGATAACTTTATATGCCATTTCAGTTGTAGACAATGTTCCTCTGTCAGATTCTTCAACTCCCATATTTTATAGAAATTGCATTTATTTTTGTTGCCCTTTTACTTGTAACTGTCAGTTTTTTTTACAAATGTTGCTATCTTACTTCCCTTATTCTCCTAGTTATACTTTCCACATAGTATATCTTCGTAGTGACTTACTCACAAAACAAAAAAAAGTGTTTTTGTTAGGAATCTTATCATAGCATACTAAGCTGGAGTTTTTTCTATTTGACAGTTTCTCCTTATAGGTTTGCATGGGATTACTATGAAAATAAACAATCCCTATAATTTGTGTCTGTAAGGTAAACACCTTAACCATTATGCCAGTCCCAACCTAACCATTTTCATAATTTTTATACGCATGTCTGAATGTTTATGAAGATACGCATGTAGAAATATGGCAGACAACATAAGTGACACAAACAGACTAAGGCCTGCAAAAACATTTACTATAGCTAATACTTTAGGAATTGTGAGTCACTGAAGTACAAGACATACCAACATATTTATTTGAAAGAGTACAGTTTAAAACATAAACATGATACAGACATTATATTTAGCAGGCAATATGCCACATTTCATTGACATCACTTCAAGTGGCACAGCTACATCTGCACAAACAGAAAGTTTTCCAAAGTTCCACTTCGAATTTCCTATGTGAAAGACCAGTAAGAATGCAGCCGTAGTAAGACTCATACATAATAGTTATGGATAAAAATTTCATATTGTTAACCAACTGAATTACTGGAATACTAATTAGTGAAAGCACCAGACCAAAGGCAACTCCATATCTTGATTAAATTTTGTGCGAGAATGAAGCAATTGTTGCTGGTTTGACTAACAAAGGAAGTCAGTGTAGCCTCTACTGCTCAAGTAGTTCTCTGAAGATAGTCAAATGCTGTGTGAACATGTATCAGTAACTGACTCAATACAACATGGCACTGACTCAAATGTCTTGATGAAGACTGATTGGTCTGTGTTTGCCGGTACTCCATTGTCATATTTTCCTATAACCCAGTTCTAAAACTAGAGGAGGTTCAAATGGAGGCTCCTTCTACCTGTTAATCCATGTTTGTCATTTTTGTCCAGGGAATTGCTGCCCTTTCCTGTGTCTATGACCTTTTTACTGTTATTCTAACCAGCCTAGACTTTCCCTACCCTCTCATCCCACCTATATTGCCATCAGATAATCAGACATCCCAATGACCAGCACATTTTTTGGGCAGCCCATTTGGTCTCTGCTCCATATTTTCCCTTTCCGACTCCTCTGTATTCTATTCATAGCTCCCACAGTTTATCCCTAAGTAATTCCAAGTTAGAATGCAGATATTTATTCCATAAATTCCTTATTTTTCCTTCTCTGTGATCCCACCCTCCATCCCCACCCCAGTTTCCTTACCTGGTCTATTCTCTGTCTTCCTCCTTTCTACAGAGTGCATGAAAAGCCTTTTTTCCCTTTCTTGCTTGCTTAGAACAACTATCCTTTGATTTTTCTATTTGGTAGCATCACTTATTTTGTTACTATTCTGCTTGCTCCTTGAACTGACCCTTCTCCCTCCTTACCCTTCCCTTCCATTTAATTAATCCATGCTCATTTGCCCTAGTTTCTAATCATATAGCCATTCCTATATTTCTCATCAGCTTAATTCCCTCATTCTTCTAGTTACCATCTGTGGATAACAGGCTTTCTGAATGAATAACACACAAAAAAAGAATGTTCTTGTCAACAATCTTACTACAACATATTAAGCCAGTGTTTCTCTATTTGTTTCAGTCTGACTGTCTGTCAGTTGGCCTACTCTTGAATAACATACAGTGGCATATTGAAATAGGTCAAATAGAATTGCTCAAATGACACATGTGTTATTAAAATATGTTTTGCTTGCTTTTTGGTAATTGGTGCTAGGGCACATTTAGATTTAATGCTTGATCGGTCTAATCTCCTAGGTGTTTTATTTGGGTAGTTTTACTATGGTTTTGCTTTTTTAGGTATGGGATTTATAGATATATTTTTTGTAGAAAGTATCTGTCAGTTATGTGTATTTTGTGTTGTTTGGTCTGTATGTACATTCATTTTGGGGGTTATTTGGCTGTTTTTAGATAAAATATTTAGCTTTTTAGAATTTGATTTTGGTAGGGGTAGTGGGATCAATGTTCAGGCAGGACCATATGTTGCCAAACAGAGGTTTTCTCGTTAACACAACTGTTACATGTTTACGAAGTTAGCATATATCATTAAGGTGGTATCAGATGCTAAATTAACATGTGGCAAAAACATCCTGTAATTAAAGATGACTGCTTGATTGTGAGAGATAGCCACATTCCTTTATGGAATGTATGTGGCAATAAAAGTTTACAAATATTTATAGTGATTTAGGCAAATGCCAACAGCAAATATGGAAGAAGATTGATATATAATATATCAAAAGATCATTTGAGTGAACCTTAATATACAAAGAATCATTGCTTTAAAGACAGTTCTTAATGCAAATAAAACTATGGTCTAAATGATGGGATTTAGTAAAGACCATGACCAGGAAAAGGATGATCTCCAACTCATCTGTATATCTATCTATCTATCTATATATATATATATATATATATATATATATATATATATATATATATATATATATATACAATATCTATCTATCTATCTATCTATCTATCTATCTATCTATCTATCTATCTATCTATCTGTGTGAGTGTGTGTGTGTGTGTGTGTGTGTGTGTGTGTGTGTGCGTGTGTGTGTGTGTGTGTGTGTGTGTGTGTGTGTGTGTGTGTGTGTGTGTGTGTGTCTGAAGATAAATAAAATATAGTTGGACTGAAGGGAGATAAATTAGATCTTCATCCCACACACACCACTCGTGTGCTAACTTTAACCCTGTCTCTAAAACCAGCTCTACACATTACGTTACTAAAAACCCTAAAAAAAGTCCATAACTATACTATTAATAACTGGATACCAACTTTACTAATGTTGAATGCCATTAAAAGTATATACAAATGCAAATAATATTGACTTAAAGTGAATAAATTATAAATGCATATATAAGAAACTTAAGGTAATGGATAGGTAACTCTGCTTAAAGCCATGAGTCACGCATTTCAATGAAATTAATTTCAATATACTGTTTATACTAATTTGTTAATTCAATACTGCAGAGTGATGTGACTTTCATCCAGCAATAACTGCCAATGCAGTTATGTTTTATAAAAGGATTTTATTAAAGTCATCCCTGGAATCCAGATGCAATGTGTCCAATATTCTGATTGCAAACTTTTTAAAATTTGAACAAAGAATATAGTTCATTTATAAGACGTGTTTTGCCTTTCATTCTTATGACATAGTAATATTCATATATCCATTGTGGCAACCTCTGTGTAGGAAGCTGCCACAGCAGAACAAAGAGCCATGTATACCACACCTTTATCATAGGATCATAGGAAGTTACTAGGCTATTGAACCTGAAGCCCTTATAAGCCTAGCCAAGAGTTTAGCCCATGCATAGACAAATCAATACCCAATGCCCCTGTCCAGCAGGGACACGGGTGGAATCCCAGGGATCTATTTTCTATTTCCCATCCAGTTATCCAAATTGTGCTTAAAAAGGGGTAAAGAGGCACTCTGCTTGACATGGAGAGGGAGATTATTCCATAGATGGGGGAGTATCTGGGACACAAATCTGTCCCGCCAGCAAGTCCTATTGATGTCACAGACAAGGTTGAGGCCATGTGTGTGGGTTACTCGAGTGGAGCTTGACTTGCGGATATGCAGCAGTCCCATCAAAGCAGGGTCCGAGATCACCTTGTATGCCAGAAAAAGGTCACCACTAAGGAGTCTGTATGAAACAGAGTAGAGGCATAGGGCTTTTAGCTTATCTGTGTGTGGTAGATTTTTGAGGACCTGGATTCTCCTGGTGAGGAACCTTGTGGTCTCTCCAGCTGCTGCATGTGCTTTGCAAGGTACTTGCTGAATGGGGGCATCATACTCAATAATGGGCCTTATAAGGGAAGAATACAGAGATGTTCTGACCTTCTTGTCCCTGGTTGAGATACCCTTACTTATGAGGTGGGTCATGTGGAAAGCTTTCTGTACAATGGAAGCAACATGGGGGCCAAAAGTCAGGCTGCTATCAATATGGGTGCCCAAATCCCTCACAACTGACTGCATGCTTAGAACATTGTTATTAATGTGATAATTTGTGGGGACATCTCTCTCCCCAAAGGGGATAATGATGCATTTTTTTGTATTCAGCTTGAGGCCATGTTTCTGGCACCAGCCATTTGTTTGGGTGTCCACGTCACTAGGGGAATTGATGACAGCTCCCAACTTGCAGTCATCTGCAAACTTGGTCAGCCATAGCCCACTGGTTTTGGCCTATACCTCAGAAAAGTATATCCCAGATAACAGAGGCCCCAAGACCGAACCCTGGGGTACACCACTCGATACGAGTCTACTGCTTGTGGTGGCTTTCCCTAGTTTGACTAGGTGGGTTCTATCAGTGAGCCAGCTGGCTACCCATCTGGCAGCATATGGATTGATGCCTAGTTGAGAGAGTTCATCTATTATGCCAGAGTGGGGAATAGTGTCGAAGGCTTTGGCCAGGTCAAGGTAGGCAGTGTGCACTGTCTTCCCCTCATCCATGGCTTTGGTGACTATCTCAAAAAAGTCGACCAAATTTAACAGACATGACCTCCCTTTGATGAAGCCAAACTGTGTGGGATCGAGTGTTTGGAGGTTGCCAATGTCCTTTTTCATGAGGTACATGATAATCCGTTCCATGGCCTTGCAGATCAGGCTAGTTAGACTTATGGGTCTATAATTTCCCAAATCAGTGGATGCTCCACCTTTGTCAAAAGGGATGACAATGATTGTCCTCCACTCAGCTAAGACAAAGCCAGTACTCAGGCTTTGGTTGAATAGGGCACCTAATGGTGATGCAAGTTCCTGCCTGAGTTCATGTAGGATGCAGCCTGGGATGTTATCAGGTCCCATGGAGGCTGTATTTTTTGCCTTCAAGAGAGCAGTGATGACCTGATCCCTAGATATAAGGGGAAGGGGGCAGGTACTGGGAATGTCCTGATTTACTGATGGGGGACAGAGGGTTTCACTGAATCTGTCAGCCAGCAAGTTTCTATATCTACGGCATTTGTATATGTGATGTGCTTGACCATCCGTTCTGAACAGATCTGGGTGCTACCTTTGAGATTACGGACATATGTGAAGAAGGCCTTATGACTGTCTCTAGTAGATGTGGCCAATTTGGACTCGAAGTTTGCTTTGGAGGATTTCACTAGTGCTCTTATTTGCTTGTTTAGTCTAAGGAGAGATTGCTTCCAATTGGGCACCTGCTCCTTCTTGGTCCTGGTCAGCAAATTTTTTCTTCTGTTATTTATTGCAAATGTCCACCAGACAGGTTTACTCTTCCTTGCTGAGGATGATTTAGTCCTGTCATGTATTCCTGATGCCATGCATCTATATAAATGTCTGCATAGTAATTTGGTATAGGTTTGGATACTGGTGCCTAGAGAGGGGGAGCAGCTGTGAAGCTGTTTATACCATCACTCAGGAGGCTGTAATCAGCTTTGGAGTGTTTGTATAAGTTCATTAGCGTTTCTTAAAGTAGTGTTAGGGATTTTAGTTTCCCCTCACAAATGAAAATGTTTTAATAATTTCTTTAAAATAATAAAAGTGGATGTTCTTTATTACAACAGTACAAAATATCCAGGCAGTAGGCTATTAGTATTGTTATGCATTACTGTGGGGAAAATTCAGTTTCAACAGCAAATCTAAAGGAGGGGTAGCTATATGTGTTACAGATTGCCTAGGCTGGAGGATGACAGAGCAGATTCCAGTTAAGTATGCAAATGATGGCTTGAGCAGCATTTGAAGACATATCACCTTGGGAAATGTCTACAGCATTATAAGGACAAACCTAGGGTCTTTGAAAATGTCTTTAGTTCTTTGGCACCATGTTATATTTATAGCTCACCAGTGGTCATTATTGGTGACTTTAATGTGGTTTAAATATTTAACAAATTATAAGAGAGAAAGTGATAACTTCTAACAGGCACCTAAAACTCAAGACATGAATAACAGTTACATGCAGAAGTTAGGGTTGGTAAACATATGGTGTAAATTGCACTAAAATGAAGTTGAGTGCACATTAATTATCCCCAAGGAGTCAATGCTAGTACACTTGATTAAATATTAGTCTTGGGAAACTAGTAGTCTGGTAGTTGGTGTAAAGGATTAAGGCAGTCAGTTCCTGTGGTATTGGCTTTGATTACCATAACCCGTAATGGTAAACTGTGTGATCTTGAGCAGATCGGTTAACCAGACTTTGCTTCGGGGTAACTGGGAATTTGAACTAGACTCCTGAATGGTCCATTGGTCTACAAGCCTTGAAACTACATATGAGCATAGCCAGGACATGACAGATATTAAGGCAGTTACATGTTGATTGACCCTGCCAGTGTGATACACCTAATAGGCCATGCAGAGTAGATCTACTTATTTTAGATGACCTATAAATAATCTTATGAATCTGTAAGGGGATCAGTAATTTCATCATTCAGAACCTGCTACAAAGCTTCCCAGTCAAGCCAAGGTGGGATTCTGTAAGGTAGGAAATACACAGCTTTTCAAATAAGTAAAGTACCAGAAAGGTTCAAATGACAAATCCACCACCATAACAGGTACAAGCAAGCAAAATCTGAGGGTAATGTTACTCAATGCTAGAAGTCTAAACCTCAAAATGCACTCACTCGAGATACTCCTTAAAATGGAGAACATCGACATCTGTGCAGTGACAGAGACCTGGTTAAAAGCTCCAGAGAGCACCCCTGCATTACCAGGCTATAATTCATGCCACACCTTTCGGCCACCAAACCCAGACCAAAACACTAAAGGTGGAGGCGTGTCCATATTCATTAAGGATATCCACACCTCCAAGCTAGTTGCTCAGCATAACGCATCCGAGATTATCCAAGTTCAACTAACTCTGGGCAAAACCGCAGTCCAGATTGTAGCTTGCTACAGACCCCCCACCATGCCCCAGGATTCCCACTCCTCTTTTCTTGATACATTTGAAAATATTAAGGTAAAACCCAACACCCTAATAATGGGTGATTTCAACTACCCCACCATTAACTGGGAAAACTACTCGTGTACCAACTCTTTTGCTCAACATTTTCTGGAAATCATCAATTCCAACGCCTTGGATCAACTTATCACACCCACACCAGGGGCAGCAATATCCTAGACCTGGTCATCACCAACATGGGTGACCGGTGTTCCACACCAGAGGTCAGCTCCTTGTTGGTCAGATCCGACCACAAGCTAATCACCCTAGACATCCACCTCCCGCTCCTACCCCCAATTAGGAAAACAACCGTAAAAAGTTTCTCCAAAGCCAACTTCACGCTTCTTAAGACAGAAATGGCAAACTTCACGACACCCATGCAGATGGACAATAGAGGTACGACTGCTGAATCCTACACAAATGCACTTTATAATCACTTAAACGAGTGCATGGATCGTGCTATCCCTAACAGAACCAAGATGCTATCCTCCAAAAAAAGGAAGTCAGTCTGGTGGTCTTCTGCCATAAACAAACTCTACAACAGAAGAAAGAAACTGTTGCAAAAAAAGAGTAAAATCCCATGACTGGAGGAACTCCCTGGTCAACTTCAGTAAGAAGCTGAGATCCCTCATAAAATCCTCAAAAGCTAGTTACGAAAGCAAAATCACCACTGATTCTAAAGACAACCACAATTCATTCTATAGCTATGTCAAGAATCTCAATGGCAGCACTCAGATCTGCTCTGAGTTAAAGCACAATGCCACTAAATATACATAACCAACTGATATTGCCAACATCCTGGCAGATAGGTTCAGTGCTAACTTTACCCCCCTCTCACCCTCTAAAGGGCCTATCTTTATACCGGAAGAATGCAAAGTTCCTGTAATCATGGCTGAACAGGTAAAAACCTTACTCTCCAAAGCCAAGAACACAGCATCCATGGGACCTGACAACATCCCAGGCTGCCTTCTACATGAACTACAGAATGAACTGGCACCCCATCTAAGTATCATGTTCAATCATAGCCTCATCTTAAGCTTTGTGCCCATTGAAAGGCACACCACAAAGGTTATCCACTCCACAAAGGGGGGGGGCATAACAGACCCCGGGAACTACTGACCTAAGATCTCCAAAGTCTGGACCCCACACAGTTCTGGTTTGAAAAAGGCAGATAATGTCTCCTAAACCTGATAGACTTCTTTGAAGCAGTCACTAAGGCCATAGATGAGAGTAAGGTGGTTCACACAGCCTATCTAGATCTCGCCAAGGTGTTCGACACCATCCCCCACTCTGGAATTATAAACTCACTAAACTAGGTATAAATCCCTATGTCACAAGATCAGTTGCCAGCTGGCTTACTGACAGAACCCATGCAGTGAAAGTAACGGACTCCAAATCAGACTTCAGATGAGTGACAAGTGGAGTACCACAAGGTTCAGTTCTGGGTCCTCTCCTGTTTGTTATCTACTTCTCTGAAGTACAGGCTAACACAGAAGGTCATTGGCTAACTAAATTCACAGATGACTGCAAACTTGGAGCCATAATCAAAACTCTTAATAATGTGGACATCCTACAAAAGGGCCTCACTGAGACAGATGCCTGGTGTCAAAGCCATGGTCTCAAGCTCAATGCCAAAAAGTGCATTGTCATCCCCTTTGGTAAAAACTCTGCACCCATGAACTACCACATAGGTGGTAGTCCACTGAAAGTGTGATAAGAGACCTTGGGACACAGGTGGACAGTAGTCTCTCCTTTGATAATCACATCGCCACAGTGGACAAAAAATCCTTCTATGTGGCACACTTCATCACAAAAGGTTTCTCATCCAGAAAAAAAGAGGTCATTGTTCCCTTCTACTCATCACTCATTAGACACATTATAGAGTGCAACACCCTTTTGGTATGTACCTCACAAGATATCTGCAACAACTGGAAAGGCCCCAAAAATACCTCACAAAGAGGATTATTGGCCTCAAACAGATGCCTTACGCAGACCAACTCAAAAAACTCCAGCTTTACTCCGTCGCATATCGCCTACTCAGAGGTGATCTCTGCCTAACATACAAAGCTATGTCAAACCCAGAGCTGTTGGACATGCTCCATTTAAAGAAATCCCAATCCCTCCAAGCTACACGCTCTAGGGACCTAAACCTTGTCACCACAATAAACAGAACATGCTGGAGGGATAGATTCCTGTCCCAGAGACTTCCCATACTCTGGAACAAACTACCTATCTATGTCAAACAGAGCTTCTCATTAGCACTCTTCAAGAAAAATCTTGATGATTGGATAAGAAATAGGAAATTCACCCCGGGGATAACTTCTGTGATTCTGCTTGACAGGGGCACAGGAAAATAATTTTCTTGGATGGCGAAAGCCAGGGTACCTTTTTGGCTAGGCTTGTATAGGCCCTAGGGCCAATAGCCTAGTACCTACCTATGAACCTATGAACTTATGAATAAAAAGTATAGACTCGAATAGGAGGAAGAGGTACTAAATGTGCTCTATAAGGTGTCTAAATTCAATAATCAGACACTTGTCAATGAATACAAGAAGGCACATGCTAGAATATGTAAATCATTTACAGAAAGTGCCCAGGTTTACCCGCAAAGAGCTAATTATCAGTTCTGGGCTAAGGGTGTGTGTGGTAAATCTGGATAACTGTCAACACTAAAGGATAAGCAAAGGAAGTATCAAAGCAAGATGACAAATATTTATGTAGAAATCCAGGAAAACCCTAACTCACGCACAAGATATTAACAAAGGACTTATGGCATTCTGTACAGAGTTATGCTCAGATCAGAACACAAAAGTAGGGAATCGGGAATGATTAGTTGAATTTTTAGTGAGTATGAAGCTTCTTAACATCACAGAAGTGCAGGCATCTCTATTATCGTGATCCATAGAAATGCAGGATGCCCTAGTTAATTCCCACAAAGGAAGGCCCATGGCAGCTGGATGATAACACAGAAATGTATAGGACAGCTGAGCATCAGTTTTTATCCCAAATATAACTATACATATATATATATATATATATATATATATATATATATATATATTTATTTATATATATATATTTATTTATATATATATATATATATAGAGAGAGAGAGAGAGAGAGACCAATATATATATATAGCTATATATATAGATATATAGATATAGATATAGATATAGATATATGTAGTCATCAATCATCACAGTTTTGCCAAAACCAGGAAAAGGCTTCACCAGGGTGCACTATTATACAACTATTTCATTAATTAAGTCTTGATGTGAAACTATATGCCAAGGTCCTAACCGACGAACTGAAACCTATCCTTCCCTCTCTAATTTTGCCTGCCCAAGAACAGTTTGTACAAGCTTGATCATCTGTGGATTATCTCTGCACCTCAGTTTAGGAGCCCAAGATCCCTTTTTTCAGGCAATCAGTACAATTAGCACAAATCATAGTTAACGATAGGTTGTCTCCTCCCTTTGAACTTCACAACCATACTTGTCAAGACTGTATACTCTCCCCAGCCTTTCTGCTCATAGCAGTTGACCCACATTGTACTGTTTCCTAAAAAGAAAGACATTTTTTGAGAGGTGGTCACTACTTGGTATCCAAAATAATACAGTTTTTCGCTAATGCTTTCAAGTAGCCATCAACATTCTAAAAAAATATGTTCCTAGATTAATTAGGAAGTTCTACCAATTTACTGAGACATTAGGTCTCCACTTGAATATAGGAAACACAAAATATTCTCCATAAGCCAAGTCACAAGAACATACAACCAGAGACAAATGAATTCTCTTTTGAGTGGGCCAGCAAATGACCTAAGTGTTTAGGAGTATTCCTACACACTAATGTTTCTTTTTCTGCCGTGATGAATGTAAACCTGAAGGCTATATGATTAAAAATGTATCTTTGTGTTTATTGCCAGAAAGCAATAAAGGAGTAAAATAGTAACAGTAAAAATGGTGATCCCCCCCCCCCAGTGCTATATTCTTCAGAATGTATCCCCCCTCAAAAAAACCCACAAAGGAAGCTAGTGAGGTCAATCACTCAGTCTGCATTTGATGGAAAAAGGATGGTTAAACAACAGGTCACTCTCCTGGGTCTGGGAATCCCTGACTGGACATGGCATCTATGTCGGCAAAACTTTTTGCATTTTGGCAAAACGTGAAGCCAATGTGGTCCGTTATCCCGGATGCAAAAAGCTTGCAAAAGCATGTAAATGTTGGCAGCCTGCTTGAGGCCCCTTTCAATGGCCTAATAATGCTATATAAAACTCATCAGATCTGAAGTTAAGCTACACACACATGGAGATGTCATAAGGTCACTACTGACGGCTCAATTATAAGGTCTGAAAATTGGTAAACCACTGAGATAGAGTGGCTGCAGGATTTGATATCAGTTGTTAACTTGGAGCATAAAATTGTATCCTTTAAATATTCACAATCATCTACATTCCCATCCCAACTGAATTAGTGGTAACATCTCCAGTTTAGATATGCTACTATGATACTACTACTGATAATTTGAATGAATCACTCCCATATCCTTGCCTCAGCATACTGAAGGATCTCCCGAATAGATATAAGGTTCCTAAACTAAAAGGGTCACAGATCTATAAAGTGATATTAAAACCAGATGCACAATGTAATCAGCAGCATCTTCTTCAAAATGTAAGGTTTTTATCATGCCACTTAACCAGACAGTGCTCTTGGGTCATCCCTGAAAATGAATACTTTAATCTAGCAGATTTACCTGGCTAACAAATATATAAATTACAAAAAAATATGTAGCACTGTGAGCCAAAGGTTGAATATGTGATCACATGCACACAAGCTGATGTAAACAAGCATTTGTGGAAGTTGCATCCCCAGCGTGGGAACACAGTATTAAAAAAATCATACTTCCTCATTGGATGACAGTGTCACTCTCAGCACATGATTCTCATCACTAAGAGCAGTAAGTGGGCTGGAGGTCTGTACCAAGAAGAAAAGTGACTGGATTGACAGAGTAGCTGAGAGCGAGGTTTGATGGTCATAGGGGTAGATGCCAAAAACAATAATACTGTTAGATATTAGACTCTGTGCTACAGATGTTGCTTCAATGGTATCAACTCTCACTCGCCCACAAACTAGTAAACCATCCACTAAATGTCCCATCCCTCCAGAATCTACTCCAACCCTATCGCACCACCAGACCACTAAGATCCAGCAACAAAAATCACTTGCAGATCACTAAAGCCAATAACTCTGCTGGTGAAGCACTATTCTCTTGCACCATAGCCAAATTATGAAACTCCCTCCCACCCACAATTACCTCCGTACCATCATGCACCCACTTCAAAACTTTACTAAAAGCGCACCTAAAAACATGCTGGTTATGCCCTTGCAACTCCCACTCTAATATCACCCACCCCATCCAACCACTACCTTTCTTTCCACTCCACTAACTACCTTGATTATAGCAAGCTCAGATGCTCATAAGCCTAGTACTTATACAGCAGCAACTTCTTATTTTAACATTTGTTAATGTCTGTTATGTACTTCACAGATAAAGATTCTAGTTGTCTACTGATGTACTATGTTCTTCATCTGTAAATATGTTGTAAGCAATTGCTATGTAAATTGTTAATCGCTATGAAATCCAATGTAACTACTGTCTGTTTATTTTAACTGTGGAGCTTTTCTCCCCGGGCCTCCGCTGAAAATGGACCTACGTCCAGTCGGACACTCCCGGTCAACAAATATAAATAAATAAATAAATAAATATTATCTTTTTGCGCGAGTCCTGTAAGTAGTTTAAATAATCTCCTGACGTCATGTAGTGTACTGCCTGGCTTTTTACTGAAGCCTCCACTCACTATCCCTCATGATTCGCAGACTGTGGCAAACATTGAACTGTGACAGACATTGGAGAATGATGCTTCTTACTGTGTAAAAGCATCCTAATGACACCAACAGATTAGTTAATGTAGAATGCTAATGCTCCTGTCCCCTGCGTAAAGAGTTAAGGGTTTGAAATTGTCCAGCTCCTTCATTTTACATATTTTTTAAAGACACAGGTAATCTGTTATGCTTTTTATGGTGGTAAAGATGTCTAAAATCTTCTGTAGGAAGTGGGAGGGTGCAGAGTTTAAAACTCTTCTAGTGTCTGTAAGGCATGCTATTTACAATCCCCCTGTTGTCTAGTGTTTCCCCAACTCAAATTGTCTTGGTTTTTTTGGGGTGTTTTTTTTAAATATATGCCTTTAATGCATGATTTCAAAGACTTATACCTGCTGCCTAGTGTCTGCACCCTCCAGCCACGTCTTTTGTAAGTGATGTTATGTAATCTATGGTGGCTAGTTTTCCTCCAACCCTAAGTGCTATTAAGGCCCAGTTTTAAACAGCTAACCCTGGTATCTATTGCTCCCCCGCTTACAACTTCTTTGAATGTCATTAAGGCAGGAGAGTTACCCCTGCTGTCTAGTGGTTTACCTATGTCTTGTTTAAGTGCTGCTAAGGCACATTGTTAATAATGTACCGAAGCTCCAAAGGTGGTGGTGTTTCCATATTCATAAAGGATGCACACACCACCAGACTGGTAGCCTAACATAATGCATTAGAGATACTTCAGGTGCACTAACATTGGGTAAGACAGCAATTCAGCGACCCAACCATGACCCAAGACTCATACTCCACATTCCTAAGCACCCTGGAGAATATTAGGGTCCAACCTAACACTCTCATACTGGGCAACTTCAACTACCCCTCCATTAACTGGGAAAACTACTCATGTACCAATACACTTGCCCAACTTTTCCTGGAATTCATTAATTCCAATGCCCTGGACCAGCTCGTTCTTACCCCCACTAGAGGTAGCAACATCCATAACCTGGTCATTACTAACATGGGCGATCATTGCTCTACACCATTAGTCAACCGCTCCATGGTTAGATCTGACCACAAACTAATCACCTTGGAAATCCACATCCCTCCCAACCACCCCGCAAAGTTAACCACCATGAAAAACTTCTCCAAAGCTAACTTTGGGCTCCTAAAAACAGAGGTGGCTAATTTCATGGCACCCTTGCAAATGGAGAATAGTTGCATGACTGCCAAATAATACACCGATGCACTGTACGAACATGTACACAAATGCATGGATCTCACCATATCCAATAGAACCAAGATGCTCTCCTCCAAAAAAAGGAAGCCAATCTGAGGCTCCCCTGCCATAAACAAACTCTACAACAGAAGGAGGAAACTGATGCAGAACAAGGTGAAGTCCCAAGACTGGAAAAACTCCTTTATCAGCCTCAACAAAACTACTGCACAGTGGTACCTCCTAAACCAAGCCAACAGATATTGCCAGTATACTGACCGACAGATTCAGTGCCAACTTAACCCCTCTCTCTCCCACCAAAGGACAATCACAATACAAGTAGATTGCCAGACACCCAGTATTACTGCTGCATAGGTTAAAACAACACTGTCCAAGGCCAAGAACACAGCTTCTATGGGACCTGTTCTACATGAACTACAGAGTGAACTGGCATCTTACCTGTGTGCCCTGTTCAATCACAGTCTCACCTCAGGCTTTGTCCCTAGAGAATGGCGCACTGCTACAGTCATCCCTCTCCACAAAGGAGGAGTGACTATAGACCCTGGGAACTATCGCCCCATTAGCCTGATAAGTCTGATATGCAAAGCTATGGAATGCATCATCATTGACCAATCTCCAAACTCTGGATCCCACACAGTTTGGTTTTGTAAAGTGTACATCATGCCTGCTGAACCTGGTTAACTTCTTTGAATCAGTCACCAGATGATGGCAAGGTGGTTCATACAGCCTACCTTGATCTGGCCAAGGCCTTTGATACTACTCCTCACTCAGGAATCATAGAAAAAATAACTAAGATAGGCATCAACCCCTATATCACTAGGTGGGTTGCAAACTGGCTCACAGATAGAACCCACAGTGTGAAAGTAGCTGACTCCAAGTCAGACTGCAAACCAGTCACGAGTGGAGTCCCCCAGGGTTCGGTCCTGGGTCCTCCACTGTTTGGTATCTACTTCTCTGAAGTCCAAGCCAACACAAAGGGACTCTGGCTGACAAAGTTCACAGATGATTGCAAGCTGGAATCTATTATTACTCCGCAAGTGATGTTGACATCCTACAGAAAGGCCTCACCGAGACCAAAGACTGGTGTCAGAACCATGGCCTTAAGCTCAATGCCAAAAAATGTGTCGTCATCCCCTTCAGGAAAAACCCAATTCCCATATCAATGGTAGTACACTGAACACAGAAGGCATTATAAGAGAACTGAGAGCACAGGCTGACATCAACCTCTCTTTTGACCACCACACTGGCACTGTGGTCAGAATGTCCTTCTATGTGGCACATCTCATTACTAAGGGTTTTGCATCCAGGAAGAAAGAGGTCATTGTCTCCCTCTTCTCTTCCCTCATTAGGCCAATCATCGAGTATAAACTTCCCCATTTGGCATTTACCTCACTAGATACCTGCAACAACTGGAGAGGCCGCAAAAATACCTCACAAAGAGGATCCTAGGCCTTAAACACTTGTCCTGTATGGACAAACTCAAAAAACTCCAACTATTCTCTTTCTCATATTGCCTACTTAGAGGTGATCTCTGCTTGACTTACAAAGCCATGTCTGACCCAGCTCTGTTAGAAATGCTACATCTAAAGAAATCCCAATCCTTCCGCATCACTTGCTCCAGAGACCTCAATCTCATTACCACAATCAACAGAACAAGCTGGAGGGACAGGTTCATAACTCAGAGACTGCCCATGCTATGGAATAGACTTCCTATACATGTCAAACAGAGCACCTCACTGACCCTCTTCAAGAGAAATCTTGATAAATGGATGGGAAATAGAAAATTCACCCCGGGGATCACTCCAGTGGCTCTACTCGGCAGAGGCATTGGGAACTAAGGTCGGGTGACATGATGCCAGAGTAATCCTATGGTCTAGGCTTGTAAAGGCTCCAGGGCCATTAGCCTAGTACACACCTATGGACCTGTGAACCTATGTATCCCTGGTGTCTAGTGCTCCCCCAAACCACATGTTCTGTAAGTACCATTAAGGCATGATAGTTCTCCCAGCTGTCTTGTGTCCCCCAACTCACTTCTGTACAGCTCTTTCTGGGATCTATTGGTCCCCCTGACACATCTTCAGAGATCTCCCCAGTGACTAGTGGTCCCCCCAATGTTGCAGGATTTGCTCATTAGTCTGAGGGAAGTGTGTAGGTATGACAGGCCACCCAAACCCACACACACGTGCACACACACACACACACACACACACACACACACACACACACACACACACACACACACACACACATATGATACACATTCACCCATTCACTCATACGCATTCAGGCACAAACACAATGAATACAGCAACCACAAAGAAATGAAACTTCAGTCCACAAAACAACAGCCAGCAAATGTACAAAATTTTAATATAACTTAGCGCCTCGGAAAAGCCTTCAAAGAGTACATAAAACCATCAGTTAGCCCCATTTAAATACTAAATTATTTAAATCAATTAATCAATTAAAATTCAAACAAGCAGCCTCCAGTTACATTCCAGATCAAGCCCTAAAGGGGACAGAGTGTTAAATTTTAAAATGTAAATGCTTTCTTTATGCATTAGTTTCTTTTTGTACAAACCATGTGAACAAAAACCTCTATGTACTTTTTCTAAAATAGTAACCTTTAAATCATCTGGATTAGAGTCATGGCGTTCTAAAAAGTGTTTAACCACCAGGCTGTCCACTTTTTTATTTTTAACATTCCTAACATGTTCCTGCATTCTATGTTTAAATTTCCTCTTGGTCACTGCAATGTTTGTGCTTATACTGTTAGAACATTTAACTTTATAATTGGACATGCATTTTCTGCATTAGAAATGTTTAATTGTGAAACAGAGGGTGTTATTTATGCCCTACAATTTTCTTGTAATCTGGTATATATCGGGGAAACCAAGAGGAAATGGGGACTAACTGATGGTTTTATGTGCTCTTTGAAGGCTTTGCCAAGGCACTAAGTTATATTAAAACTGTGTACTTTTGTTGGCTGTTGTTTTGTGGACAAACACAAAGAATACTTAGACTATGCCCTGCTCAGCCTCCTTATTGTGACCTCTCAGACAGATACACATTCGCACACACACTCAAACATGCCGTCACACAGCCACACACACACACAGACAGACAGACAGACAGACAGATAGATAGATAGATAGCTAGATATATAGATAGATAGATACAACCCCCCCATATTGACCTCTACCACAGTGGGTGAACATGAGCTTTTATCTGTGTTCATTAACATAAGAAGCCAAGAGAGATCATTTTAATTTACACAGCTGAGTGATTCTCTGAATCACTCAGCTGCATAAATGGCATACTGCAGGCAGTTCTTGGGGAGAACACATGGTTAATTAGTATATGCATCTCCCCCAGAATGCCTCCTTAGCATTTAGCATGACCACGGAGACAGCCCACTGTGGTTTTACGTATCACTGTTATGCAGCACTGTGCTAGGGTTGTCTCTGAATCAGAAACGGTGACCACGGTTACTTTTCTAAATATAGCCCAAAATAAGAAGGAACTCACCACAGTGGAATCTAACACCAAATTATAGTACCTAGAACAAAAAATGGCATTTTAATCACAAGCAGAAAACAAATAACAATTGCAATACTCAGTGCCACAAGACTGTATTTTTGTTTGTTTTAGATATGTTTAGCCTCGGAGTTAATAATACTTAAATATGTTATTTTTTTTAGATTTGATTTTCTAATTTACACATTATATAGCTTGTTTATGTTCTGTAAGAATTGCTTCAGTTTCGTTAGTTTTCAGTTTTATTTGTCATTAATGCTGCTACATCTGTGCTCAGATATTCCTGACAAAAGTGTTATGGTCATCAACAACTGCAAAAGATAGCTGTGTCTTATTATCTTCCTCTGTCTCCATGACAATTGCAACTGCTGCATTTCATATCCTCTTTCAGACCATTTACATGATAATACACTTGTACTGGCTCTAATTCAGACCAATTTTTATTTACAGTCCTTATCTCTTCCTCCTTCAGCTAAGTAGTTTTACTCTTGCTAATGTATTTTCTAATATCAGGATACAGTAGATCTTTGCCTTACCTGCTCATACCTTCAGCATGGTTTGTTCTCCTCCATCATCTCATATCACCCTTTTGTGGATGACTTATTTTTAAAGAGACCACATGAAGATATAACATCTTACGTTCCCAACTTTTATACACCAGCTCCAGAAATGCATGACATTAGAGGAGGGAGAAACTCGCCAAGGCAGTGTACATTAATCTTATGCAATCTTTGTTTTCACTCAAATACAAGGCAGCAGGTGATTTCTGAGGGATCACTCATTGAGGAACATAGGATAAACATCCCTGCTTCTGAAGACTTGGACTTGTTGACTATCAGCACAGTATGAGACTAGTAATGTCCACTGTTATTTCTGGTCTTTTATTTTTACACTAGGACATAGTTCTGTATATACTGTTTTTTTTTTCTTCATCATTTATCCCTGCATCTGATAACCTCTCTACCATGGCAACCTACCTGGGTTGTCACAACACATTTTTCTAACTGCTGGTTTTAAGCTCAGTATCTCAATCAAGCCAAGCAGAGAAATGAAAATGGACTTAAACCACATATTAATAAAGGTTGTGTTTACTGCTCTACCCTTACTAAATCCCATCCTTAATGGGTACAGCTCACCTGGGCAAACATATGTTTTCAGGGATGCTATGAGACCTTTGAGCTAGTTAAATGAATTACTGAGAACTGGTTAGAACAGTGAAGTGCTGTTTTTTTTCAGAGAAATAAGGCTCATCTTCTTGTACTGCTAAAGGCAATGAAGACAACATATCACTGCACTGGTATACAGGGCTGGAAGAGCAGGAGATATGTTAGGGACATGTAGGAATCGGGCACCCTATAAAATTAGTGGTGCCAAATGACCTCAGAGAAAAACAGCTGGTAGTCTATAAGTAAAGACTATCCTTAACAGGAAATGTAAGATAGACCCCCATTTGAGCCATGAAGGTAACCGTCATGGTGTATGACTGACTACACAAAGTATGATACAGATGGGCTGATTAGCTGGAAGAACTCAAGACTGCCGTGTAGAAAATCCAAGAAATGGCTACAGGTAAGAACCCCCAAACAAATACATATTTTTGCAGTATGTAAATTTCTTATTGTTTTTAAAGAGCTTCCCAGTGATTAAGAAGGTGAATTCCATAATGCAGTGAGTATGAATACTACCTCACGTCCATTATGACTATAAATTATATGGCATTCAGGCAACAGTCCAACCCCTTCAGTTCAATAACAAAGTCCAGACTGTAATACCTGTTAAAATGTGGGCAGAGTTCCATGTGGCAACAAAACACAGATCAGAATCCAACTTTCTCCTGAAACAAACGGAAGCATCCATGTGTCCTGAATCTTTGGGATATCCCCAGGAAGTTCTTCACAGTTCTCCCTACTGAAAATACAATACTGTTGCCTAGCATCATTAATAAATGCTATTCCAAAGAATGAGAAGCCTGCTTTTCCAAGGTCAAATGTAATAAATGCTATGTCTTGCTTTTGTCTTTAGCATGGTTTGGGAATTAATGGACAGCTCTCTACAAAATAAGCACGGTATGCAGCAATGCATTCCCAGCACGGATATGTAAGCACTAAGCTAGAATTTCGGCTGACAACTAAGAAAAAACTCAGACACCAGTCAAGAAAGAAGGCTTGGAGCTCATGTACAAAAAAGGTGTTTTCTTTAAAAATCTACAAAAGTTGCACAGATACGATGGTCTGCATAATTGCTTATTCACTGCTAAAAGCGATGTATAAATATTACAGCGCCTCATTAATAACTGTGTCATTTGCTTTCTTCATGGGTTGCAATTGTATATTTAAACAGATGTCCTAAACACAAATTAATCTTAATGCTACATTCCTTTCTTGACTTTGTCAAGCAGGTGGATTCTGATGTTACAAAGATCGATTCATGTAGAGAAAGGGGACACAACCA
>NC_056744.1:293407478-293432478 GCF_019279795.1 Protopterus annectens
AGAAGGATAAAATGGAATTAGGATGCCAGCTGTCAGTACTCAGCTCTTTCTAAAATCTAAACTAAGAAAACTTTGAAGAAAATGTATATAAAAATATTGAGCATAATAGGAAACCTTTTTATAGATACATAAGATGTGGAAGGAGTAAAGATACACAAATTGATAAACTGTGTGCAGATTCTAAAATTTATTCTCAGACACAACAGATTATAGATATATTTACAAAATCTTATGCAAAACAGTGTTGCTCCACAAAATGGGTGGTAAGTTGTCCTAGTGACATCCAGGCACCCCCAGATACTGGAATCAAATTGATTATATTGAAAAAGAACTGTGTAAACTGGATCCAAACAAAGCACAGGGAGGAGATGGGATAAGTAACAATGACCTGAGAGCATTTCAGCAAGAACTTACACTGCCATTATATCTATTATTCACTAGGTCATATAAATATGGGGAGATTCCTCAAGATTGGAAACATGCACTTATTAAACCTGTCTTTAAGGGAAAGGGGAGTAGAACAAACCCAGAATCATATAGACCCTTACGTCTACTTTCATGTTGTAGAAAAATAATGGAGAAGGTAATACTGGATAACTTATTGTCAGAACTGGATAGGATGGGACTTGAAACCATATATCAGCATGCATATGTTGAAAATCAATCTATTACCACCTGTAACATGATGTTCTATAACAATATAATAACAGCTATGCATGAAAAATTGTGCTGTGATGTGATTTATGTAGATTTAACTTCTGCATTTGACAGGGTCATACACAAAACACTGATCAATAAATTAGTACAACTAGGTATTGATGTACTGTTGATAAGCTGGATAATGGCATGGCTTACAAATAGGACATGGCAAGTATCATACACCAACTGAACAGGTGGAATCCTTGGTTACGGTCAGGGTTTCCCACAGGGCTCTGTCCTAGGCCCTTACTTGTTTAGAATGTATCTTTCAGACCTTACTTTTTCACCTGAGGTGTTCTACAGTCTATATGCTGATGACCTGAAATTGGGCAAACTGATTACAAGTGTTGCAGATAAGGCATGCCTGCAAAATAATTTGACTAAATTGACCATTTGGGCACAGGAGAATAATATGTTGATAAATACATAAAAAACTAAGCATATGAGATTTGGAAGACATAAACTGAAATGTGAATATTTAATACAGCACACAGTGACTGAAACTGTAGACTCATTTAAGGACCAGAGTATATGCGTAGATTCAGCTATGAATTTTCTAATCATATCAACCAATTGGCTAATGATAGTTATAGAACTATAGGTTGTATAAAAGGATTTATAAAGTCTAGAAAATCAAATATAATGAAGTCATTGTTTGTTAGTTACAACAGACCCAAACTTGAGTATGGAATAACAATATGGAAACCCTATAGAAAAACAAGCATGAATAAAGTGGAAAGAGCACAGCGGAAGTATACCAAGGGCATCCGTGGATGTGAAAATCTAAGTTATTATGAAAGATTAAAATATCTGAACTTGTACAGTGTCTCACAGATATTTAAGAGGAGATCTTATTCAGATATATAGGGCATTTAGGGACAACTACCTCTGGGAATGTTTGGGGTTATCAAGAAGTACTAGAGAATCATCAGATAATCTATGTAGAAGATTCTATTGGAATGAGAAGTGTAGTAATTGGTTCTCTGACAGAGTAGCTGATGCTTGGAACAGACTACCAAATTACATTAAAGCAAGTATTAGTTTAGATATTTTTAAGACCAACCTGGACACTTATTATGGGAACACATGTTTTGGTATATTGGCAAGCTAGAAGGGCATTAATGACTGTGCTTGAAACATTTGTATGTCTGTATGTATGCATGTATGTATGTACAGTTAGATTTGTATGGAAAGATCAGAATAAATATACCATATCAATGTCCTGAAGCCATGGACAGAAGTAAATACTTCCATAGTTAGTGTAGAAGCAGACATTACTAACTCTAATAAAGAAAGAAAACTGACCTCAGCCCCTACACATCAGAAGCAGATACACCATCCAAGCCACAGAAACAAGAAATAAATGAGTTTCAGTTAAAGAAAAAGGAAATGTTTTCAGAACTGCCTAGAGAAGAATCTTGATTCAACACTATATCCAAACAATTATAGGAGAAAAGATTAATTTAAAACCTTAAAGAATGTCAGAGTCACAAAGAAAAGCTGTACACAATGTGATAAACAAATAGCTAAAAAAGTGATAACAGAGGAGTTTAAAGTTAGTGGAACAACCAGGAGTGCTATGCCTAAAATCTAATAAAACAATTGGGCTTTTTACTTATTTTAAGAACAGCATTTCAGATTTACTGTGGTGCACTGTAACTAGGACTGAAGAAATACTGGGAATACTGGAGAAGGCAAGAACTGCTATAAAAGGGTTACCATAATTTAAAGTACGGCATCAGCTATGCTCAACCCATTGCAGTGCAGATGGCTTGTGAGGGCATATAGGCATTGCATGGGCAGAAAAACAATGTGCTCAATCTGGAGGGGTCAGTTCTAGCACAGCATGATGAACCTCCCACATAGCGAACCCTAAATGTGAAAATATGGGTACAAATAGGGTATATGCAATTGTTACAGTGACTGTATTACAAATCAAACATGACTATTTTAAGTGGGAATGTTTCTTTACCATAGTGAGCCTTATACTTTAAGAGCAGACAGAAACTCTGCTGCATTAGCTGTTACAGGTATACTTAATAAAACAACCAAAGGTGTATAAAAGAATAGCTGACGAAAACCACTGCAGATTGTTGTTTGCACTTCTTGGAGAGGGATTTGATGTCCAGAACAACAGCTCCAGTGGAAAATCAGCAGAAGTGGAGGCAGGTCTGAAAGAAAACACCACAAGGAATCTGGAGATCATTCCTGTTAAATAAATCAGAAGAGAAAACTTCTGAGTGGCTGAGAGACAGGGGAAATACAGAAACAGAGATTACTGAAAGAAACTGATAGCCAGCTACATAAGATTGCATTGATTGCATTGAAAGTACTTCTTGTGAACGTTTGCTAAGCCAAAACAATTTTTATTTGGGGAAAAAACTACATTTTGTGCAGTTTCTGTATAAAAAAATTCACACTGTTTATTGACTGATGTCTCTGCTGCCTTAAATGATCCATAATATATAAAACTGGCATACTTTACATACACACACACACACACACACACACACACACACACATATATATATATATATATATATATATATATATATATATATATATATATAAACTCATATCATATCATATTGTCAAAAGCCCATGTGATCAACCTGCAAAACATCGAAGACCAGTACATTGAACCAACTTATACTCAAAAAGCTGGTAACTAAAACAAAAATGTTTTTGCAGCACCCCCACACAGCATGCATATTATGTATACCAACTCCAAGATTCTCCACATTGGGAAAAGAGAAAACACTCAATCCCAAGAAATAACATCTTTTCGACTTAGATGACATACCCATGTTTATAAGTTGCACAACATAGAATGATTTGCTCACTGCCACGGTCAAAGGCTAGATTACTGTCTACATGTGTCCCCAAGTCCCTGACTACTGGGTCAACTCTTAAGGGTCTGTTGTTAATATGATAGTCACCATGGGCTGGTGACTTCCAAAAGGATATTATTATGAATTTCTTGGTATTTACTTTTAGTCCATGGCTCAGACACTAGTTATTTGTCTATGTCAGCCCTTGTTGAAGAACATTAATGTCAATGGGGAATTCTAGGACTGTTCCTAATTTGCAATTATCTGCAAATTCAGTCAGCCATGGCCCCTTGATATTGGCTGTGACTTCAGAGAAGTAGATACCAAAAAGGAGTGGTCCCAGGACTGATCCCTGAGGGACTCCACTAGTGACTGGTCTCTTTGTAGAAATTGACTCACCATTTCTAACTTCCTTGGTCCTGTTTGTGAGCCAGCTGGCTATCCACTGGGTAGCATATGAGTTTGTACTTAACCTCTTGACTTTGTCAATAATGTCCAAGTGGAGTATTGTGTTAAATGCTTCAGCCAGGTTAAAGTAGGCAGTATAAACTTTTTTAACCTCCTCCATTGTTTTGGTGACCTTCTTAAAGTTGTCTACCAAGTTGAGTAGGCATAACCTGCTCTTGATGAAGCAAAACTGGGTTGGGTCCAGTGTCTACAGGCTTCCTATGTCATTATTTATTATTTCCATAATAATTCCTTCCATGGTGTTGCATACAAGACTAGTGAGACTTATGGGTATAGAGTTACCAGGGTCTGTGGATGGCTTACCTTTGTGCAGAGAGATGATGGTTGCTATTCTCCATTCATGAGGCACAAAGCCTCCTTAGAGGCTACAATTAAACAGTGATTCCAAAGGGCCTGATAGGTCATGTTCCATGCTATTTAGAAGGCAGTCTGGGAAACTGCCAGAGTCCATCAATGCAGTGTTGTTGGCCATAGAGATAGCATTGAGAACCTGTTCCCTAGTGATATTTATACTGGATGATATTTCCAGAGGGGATGTTGGGGGGGGGGGGCTAAAGTTAGAGCTGAATTTGTCTGCCATTAGGTTTGCTACAGCTTCTGTCTCAGTGCAGGTGGTTCTATTTACTATGATCTCTGCACACAGTTGTGTACTGCCTTTGAGGTTGTGGACATAGCTAAAGAATGCCTTGTGGTTGCCCTTGCCTTGCGAGGCTACATTTCCTCAAATCTGACATTGACATACATTGTTTGTCCTCTGAGTTCTTTGCTCAGTTTGATGAGTGTTTTTACCCTGCTGGGTACTACACCTCCTAATTTTTGCCACAATTTTCTTCCTTGTGTTATATAGCCCATTGATATTGGGATTCTCCTGGGTGGCTTGTTTTTTGACTTATTTCTGTACTTCCTCCTGGTGGGTACAGTTGCCTCTATGCAGCTATTAACATGCTTGTTTAGGGTTTCTGTGTATAGTTCCAGATAGGCAGCACTGTTCTCAAGATTGTAGATGGGTTTGAAAATTTATGACAGGTTATCACTTAATAGTAGAAGTTAACCTTGGAGTAGTTCCTGACATTCCAGGATTAGCTGGAGTTCTTGGTTTTATTTTTTGGTCTGACCTCACCAGAAAGGACATTATACTAGGGGATGTGCAGTACTCTCCCATATCACTGAGGATCACATCCTAGTGCAGTGAAAATCTGGTCCAGGGAATTTGTGTTTACAAAATTCAGGAATCGTTGTGCATGCATGCTTGGTGTCATATATGATTCCCAGTTAATAGTGGGGTAATTAAAGTTACCCATGAATATGGTATTGGGTTGTACAGTGGGTGTTTCCAGTAAACTTAAATATACTTTAAGATTTTCCTGGGTCACACAGGGGGACGTATAGCTAGCAAAGAAGTGGTATGGGACTTTGCCTTTGGTGATTTGAACACAAAGAAGCTTAAGTGCATTGTTCTGTTTGACCAGCCTTGAAGTATATTTATTTTGAATGTAATTTGAGACATCTCCACCTTTAGTTTCTGCCTGTGCAGTAGCTGTTCTAAATGTGTGGAAGGCATGATAGCATTGCACTGCCAGGGTGATCTCTGCAGCATTAAACCATGTCTCAATGTCTGCACAGACATCAACATTCTTTAGGATGAGGAGAGCGTGTAGGGAGTGGAGTTTCTTGTTTAGACTCCAAGCATTGTGCAGTAACACCTTTAGATTTTCTTGGTTTAGATTTACTATGTTGGAAGTATTTTCAGTTTGACATTGTCTAAAAAGGCACCATGGGGTGGAGAATGTTTTTGCTAATATTCAAAAGCCTAGAGGCAAGAGGTGCAGGCCTTACCTGGCAAAGCAGCATGGTCTGTTGACCATCTCCTTCCATTCTGACAAATATTGCACCCCCTTAGAATGACAACAAAAACTAGGCCAATTATTAGTCAGCCATTTGTTGTTGTATTTTGACATCATCCTTGGAGAACATAGAATGCTGCTCAATGCTAGGCTAATACCAGCCTGGGACACATATTCCACAAGGGTATCAGAACTTGTCAGAGATTTGGGATGCATGTCTAGGCTTAAAAAGGCCCTTGTGGTTGTTAGCCTAGTAAACACCTATGGAATGGGATCATAGCCCCATGATATCTCTCTTCATATAGTCTAGGAAGTTATTTCTCAGGTCATTTACACTCAAAGGGACTATGACTGAGTCATACTGGTACTTGTGGTAAAATGACCTGAGTGCATGCATAATATGTCAGATCCTAACCACTGATAGCAGCTGACTATTACTTTCTCCTTATTCATTCTGACAAGAGGGACATCAGTGTGTCTCACAATGGTTCTTCAATGACCAGAATGTTGGATTTTGTGGTGACTTGCCTTATGCGCTAAGAAGGAGAGGCTCTGTGAGATGTGGCTGTATGCGATGGTTTGGGTGTTGTTTTGAAAGAGGCCATTTTTAGGTTGCTGAGGGTATTTGTCATATGTGTGTTTCATCTATGAGGTCTTTGGGGTTTTGGAAAGTCACATTTAAGTGCCTCAATATATGTGTGTCTATGTGCCTGCTTCATGCAGTGTGTGATGGGTGCAGCTTGTGTGCTACTGACCACCTGATTGACAATAGGAAAGCTTTTATGTGAGAGATTTTCCTCTAGTGATATTGTATAAACACATCTCTCACATACCATATTAGTTTGTTTGAGAATTAACTGGTTGTCAGTAAACGTGAGGCAATTTCTGCAATTGCGTCAGGATTCTCATATCCACCAAGCTGGTAACGGAGATAGTAGAAAAGTTAATGTCCATAGCAACTGGCCCTTTTTTATTGATTAGACAGTTGCAGTGAAAATATAAAGTAAAGTTATAAGTATCTGGTTTGCAAGTCTAGGGGCAGTGCTTGTCACTGCGCAAACTAGTTGCCCTGTATCCACCAGGTATTGGTGAAATTTCAAGAGTGCATTTACAGAAAAAATATCAAGTTGCCTGTGTCTATACAAGGTACAACCGAACACTTGTGGGGAAACTACCATAGTAGACCCCAATGATTTATGGATGAAGTGTTTAGGGTGATAATCTAAAGTCAGGTTAGACAGTAGCTAATCAAGCAGTACTTACTGAAAGGAAAGAATTAGCTTTGTCAAATATGATAAATAGTGAGGGGAGTCACTAAATTTAAAAGGGCTGGGGGTTGGCACTTAATATTATTGCTCTCTGGAATACAGTGAGAGGGGCAATTAATTTAAATAGATGAAGATGGACTGACCTCAATAAATGATCATTTTGTGTTTTCTGACAATAGCAAATGAATGAGAAGAGGGAATTACATGGTCAAATTAATATAAGGAGCAAGCAACTAAAGAGGCAGTGAGTTTAAAGACAAAAGCACTAGGGTAAGAGTGTGGGGAAAAGTTAATTTCTGTGTGACTCACAAAAGAGACAGCTCTGGCTTATTTTCTAGTTTAAGTATACAATAGAAAACAGGATACAATTAAAACACAGTATAATAAAAATACACCACAATATACAACATAGAAGAAGTTAATAAAGCAATACAAATTACAAAAAAGCAAAATAAAGAAAAACAAACCTTTCCCTCAGAGCAACCTATAGCAAAGTCTGAGTCAGTTTTTTTAGTAAAAAGTGGAGTAATGAATAATGTAAATGAGTATGTCAGGGAGTAATAATCCTATAGTTTAGTTATTTTTACTTGCTTTATTTTCAGTTAGTTTAAATAATAAGCAGAAGGTCCATTTTGTTAGTAACATTGTTTTCTGAGGTGTTTATTTGCTACAGGATGCTGTTGGTGTTTTTTCTTTTTTTTTTAATAATAACACATTTCATTTCTAAGTGGTTAACTTAGGATTGTAGGATTGTTTTTTTGGCAGGTTGTGTGTGGATGGCTTTTACCTGTGATTCAGAAATGTTTTGACCAGTGGTAAGCCATTTTTACTGCTGGAGTAGGGGTTTCTGATTCAGGGACAGTCTTACTGTAGTGTCTTACCTCGAAGAGGTGGAGTACCATGGGGGGGGGGTTGTCTCTCCAATCTACTGCAAATGATAATGAAGCATTCCAGGAGAGGTGCATATGTTAAATAGCCATATGTTCTCCTTTGAAAATGCCTGTGGTATTTGCTGTACACAGCTGAGCAATTCACAGAACCATCCAGCTTCAGAAATCCATACGGCCAGCCACGTTAGTCAACTTGGCCAAAAGTTCATGGTCACTCATTACTCTCAATGGGAGAGATCATGAGGGAGGTAATTGCCATAGAGTTCAGTGGATAGGCTGTGCTAGGAGGTATGTGTCATGCATGTATGTGTATGGCAGCATGTGTGAGTATATGTAAAAGTACATGCGGTATAAGGTGACTATGTATGTATGTGTATGTGGATGTGTGGATGAAAAGAATGCCTATGTTAACTCATTGACATGGCTGCAATGGCACCAAAAAGGGCATTTCAGTGCTTGTGGTAATCACGGAGCAATTCAGACATGTGCAGATTAGTTGGTAATGAGGTCTATTCTCACTGCAGCTAATGTATGCCTGAATTGCTGGTTTCTGCAATTGCCCTATAAGATTATTTTTGCCAAAGTATTACGACTCATGGCCATGTCTGTTTATGAATTCTGGCCTTTGTGTATGCTTTGTTAAAAGATTTAAAGTTGCTTCTGTTTTATATTGCAGGGGATGAGAAATGTGGTTTGTGTTTCAGTTTTGCATTTTTTCCCATTGCATTTTTTTTCCCATTCTCTGACTACTTGGACTCCAACTTGCTCAACTGCCCCATTCTTTCACATTGGAGAAGAACCTTACAGTCTATTCATTCCCCTTTAGATGAGGGTCTGGAATGATGTCATCATCCATGGGAATTTGTTTTTTTTTCTGCTATTCTCTAATGTTCCCCTACACATGCCCATAGGTGCTCAAAGGGCAGGTGTACAATGGGCCTATGAGAAGATGTGCTATACAATGCTAAGAGTGATGTGATCTCTAAATTGCCCTGCCTCCTTTCTGTGCAAATGCTTCTATCAATCTCTGGTCTCCATCACTGAGACACTAGAATACAGTGTGGACCCAGTGCAGTGGCATCCACTCCACCACCACCACCAACACAAGTGGTCAGGCAGAGCCATATCTTCTCCCAATTTACACCTGTCATCTCTTCAAGTATCTGGGCTGATAATTAAATTCAGGATGTGTGGATCATAGTCAGGGCTGAATCTCTGTATTCCATGGAGGTGACAGTTTATTTATCTTTCTTCATTTTATTACACTGTTTTATCTAATTGTAGACTTTTTTAACTAAGTATAGATATTGTTTTAGGTGGACTGGGGTGTTTTAGGGTGTTGTCTATATCTTGTGTGTGCAGTGTATACCTTCTTACTTTGAGCTCTTAAATGACATGATAGTGTTTCAATTATGTATCTTTTGAGGACACAAAACCTTTTACTTTTTAAGTCTCTTAGGATACATAAAGCCCAATAAATATACACCCCACTAGCTGTAGATATGCCCTTTTTCAGATTTTTTACCTTATAACAGCAAGTGAGTTGTGTGGCTACACTTCAATAAAATCAAGCCCGATGTTCATAAATATTAGGGTGCCTGCAAATATCCTAACATCCAAACCAAAGGGTACTTAGGTCATACAGACAAACCATTAAGCAAAAACTTCAAGAAAGACCCAGCCAAGCTAGACTCATAATACCTTATAACCTCCTGTAGTAGAAGCCCATGGAATATATGCAAATGATCCTTAAGGACATGTCAGTGTTTCAGATACATGGCTTCTGAATGACCATGACTTTTTACTTTTTAAGTTTTTTTTTACTTTATTGGCATGAATGTACACAAAAGACTTAAAAAGTATAAAAGTATTCAGAAGACATGCACCCTGGCACGTCCTTAAGGGTTTATTTGCATATATCCCATGGGCCTCCACTACAAACGGTACTGTATAGTGAGGATCCTAACTTGGCTGGGTTTTTCTTGGAGTTTTCATAGATACATATATAGCTATAGCTATATGCAGATATAGATGCAGTTTATGGATATAGCTACAGTATATGAATATATACAGCTGCATGTATATACACAAGCAAACAGCACACCAAATGTATTAGAAACAAAATGTCTTTTCATGTAAAAACACAGTCTGCAAAGTCAAAGAAATATTTTTGTTGGAGGAGTACAATCACTATCCTTGTATTATATTTTTCTCACTGTGAGATCACTGTGACTTAGAGAGTGAGTAATAAGCAGAACAAAATAAAAAAAAAATCTCATTTTCTTTTAAGACACTGCAACCTCAGGCTAAGAATAATATACTAAACAGAGGCTACTACAAGTAGTAGTGAGTTAGGCAAATTAACCTGCAAAATGAAGAATACCAGCTTCAGATAATGAGACATAAGCAAAGTAATATTGAATAAGTGAGGGAAATATACATGCATAAGAAGCAGTAGCTTTATAATGTGGCATCTTGGGCAGTCCCCAGACTGCCCCACCCCCATCCCCACTCCCCTACATACACACCCTGGAAAAAAGCTTCTTGTGACTCAAGAAGCAAAAATAAAATGTTGCAATAGCTTGTTACACTTAACTGCGTTAGTGTACTGACTGCATTCCTTGAAATCGCCAGTGTCCATTCTGTTGATAATGAATGAATGTTGACATTGCTGGTTTGTCACTTCTACCCAATTTGCAGTTCCAGCTGCATCCCCCCAGCAGCTCACATCCAGGGCAGCCACCTCCTTTGCTTCACACTAGCTACAACTCTGTATGTATTTATTGAAGCCACTGAATGTGGTAGTTTTGCTACAGTCATGACAGCTACAATGAAGTACAAAGTTACACAGCATATGAAGTATGGTGAACTTTATTGAAGCTAAACAACTGCTGATCGCAGAATAATGCAACTTATAAAAATGTCTTCATCATGTCATTTAGTCATTTGATTTGCAATGGAAAAATTCTCTATTTATTCCAAGAGCATTCTAAAGTATTTTCTTGTATTTGACCAGTTAACACAATGTGTCTTTTAAAAATCAGCATAATAAATGTACCACAGTATGGGCATTTATTAAGACAAATAAATACCAAAATACCTCTTAACTTCTAAAGATGGATCATATTCTTGAAATGACTAGCAAAGGCATTCATGGAGATGGTCTTCGTACAACTTCTAACATAAATTGTACAGGACCAGAGTCGTATCTGTTCAAAATAATTTTATTTTTCAGCTGGCAGAATAAATTGAGTGTACTCTATGACTGAAGCATATAAACAATTTGCACAGCACACAGTGGCAGTCTGAATGACTAGAGGTGCATCTCAGTGCACTGGTGCTTCAGAAACACAAGGTGCACAGCAGCATCATATGCAAATAAGTAAATAAAGAGATGTAAATGAAGCAATGCAACCATGAGCCACTAACGAGACAGAAATGAAAGGCTTGAAAACAGTGCTACAACTGATAGTCATATGTACAGCACTTTGTCTATCTCTTGGTGCTGATGTATAGACATACAGTGCTTGAAAAATGTTGCTTTGTACACTGGAAACTGTTAGGAGTGGTGGGAGCCTCTGCTCACCAACACCATTTTGTCTTGGTTGTGGTTGCCACTAACCGTGTGTCATGCTGCAGTAAATCATCTCAGCAGAACTGATACAGGCAAGATCTTACATACCATGACCTGACTGACCAGCAAATTAACTACTTCTGTGTGAACTTGATATTAGTCTGATAAAAGATCCACATGATGAAGCTAGTAGAATGCATACTGTTCTTATTTTTGCTGGAAACCAAGATATGTGCAGGACTTACCATGCTAGTTACTGGGACCTTTAGCATCCAACTGGGGACACATTACATATATTACAAGTTTCAGCTCAACTTCATGAGCGTTTAACTGTTTTCTCAACAGTACGCTTCTGTAAATGGAAGAAAATGCCTGATACCCAGTACATCAGGGATGACACTCTATAACATTGTGTGCCTCCCTGAGATATTGAATGTCATAGATTGTACAACTGTAGCAATAAAGGTCCTGCCTGCCCACAGCTCACAGGTGTATACAAACAGAAAGGGCTTCCATTCTCTTAAAAGGCAGGTGGTATGCAATGCAGAGCAGATAATCTCTAACATGTGTGTATGCAGCACCCTAACAGTACATATGGTTTGACCTCTATCATCATTCCCTGCAAGGTGACTTCCCTAATGGCCAAGTGCTTAGTAAGTTCTGGGTTATTATCCAAAATTAATGTTTACTAATATAGATAGTTTGCATGTAGCCACTAAATCTCCCCCCCCCAAAAAAAATTAATTCTGTGTGTTACGGGATACTCCTAGAGACCTCGCTAATAACACCTACACCTGTCTACCAACATAGAATTGTGTCTGAAATGGCATACAGCACCAACATGCCATGTGTCTTCTTGTCTTGAAGGCACACTTCTGCTGCTTTGATGCATCTAATGGAGACCCGAAATACTGGCCTAACATAGTAATCAAGCTGGTTGCTGTCTGCGCCATGCCACTTATCATGGTCATATGGAAACAAGCTGGCCAGATCTATGGCATGGCTATGACAGGTCAAATCACAGACACCACACCACCCTAGTAGAAGAAAAAATCATCTGGACAGGAATGTGTAACATGATAACACAAGTACAGCAACATTTACCCAAGGCAGCACTGGGCACAGTAAATGGTGGCACTGGCAAAGAGACTATAATTGATAGACAGCTATGGGTCATGATAATCATAAAGTGACAGTGTCATGCAGACTAAACATGGTGCATGGAGTGTTAGTGTCACAGTGCTATGATAGACATGAACTGGGTTATGCAAGTCCATGCATGGCCTGGTCACATCAGACATCTTCAACATACATCACAGGATGAATGTTGTTTGGGTTATAAACATCATCATTTCTACATGTGATGGGACTACAACACCACAAGACTGTCAACACCAACCAGCAGGAGAAAGGGAATGCATTGTGGGGGGAGGGAAACAAGTCACAGAGGCAAGAATGTCTGCCACCATGGTCTATGTGTGGAGAACGAAAATGGGTAACTGGGTTTTGACACCCTGGACAAGAATTTTGTTGGTTGGCAAAGGATGGCAGGTCACATGATCTCCTCTAATAAGGATGGGTTGTACTACAAAACCAAGACATGGATATAGATTTTGTTTCTGGTAAGGGATGACAGGGTTTTTGATCCACACTTGCAGGGAAGAGGTGTTACTATGTGACCTGGGCCTTGATACACATTTTCATGATCACCCACAGTAAGGGGTGACAAGGCTTCTGACATTTTTTAATAATGGTGCTGTGCATATACCCTTTAAAGAAAATGGTACATGTGCAGCATAGATATGTGCCCCTTCTCTGGCCATATTGAATCCTGGCATATTTCTTCTCTCCCTTCTTTTCTCCATCTTTATCAACGACCTTCATTCAGTCATCCCAGATGCTACCTGCATTCAATATGCGGATGACTCCACCTTGATTTGTTCTGACTCCTCACCAGCTACTTTATTCACATTAACCCAAAATACCTTCAATACAGTAGAACAATGGCTCTCCAATCAACATCTAATCCTAAACTCCAACAAAACTAAGCTGCTCCTCTTCTCCCCCACATGCAGGACCCCCCTGCCATCCTTCAACATAACCACTAACAATGGCACTATCATCTCCCCAGAAGCCCAAACTAAACGACTGGGTGTCATAGTTGATAACAACCTGAAGTTTAATGCGCATATCAATCAAACTATCAAACCATTAATAAAAAACTTGGGTCTCTTTGCAGAATCAAACCTTTCCTTACCCCACTTGCTAGAACTGCAATTGCCCGTTCCCATCTACTATCAACTCTTCTCTATGCCTCACCTCTATTCTCCAACTTAAACAAAGCAGATCTTAATAAACAATCATCCTGCTATAACCACATTGCTGTATTTGCTACTGGCACAGCCTACCGGACACACCACTGTCACAACCTAAATCGCCTAGGATGGCTTGAACTGCCTAGCCTACTGCAGTTCAACCAGCTAATAGTTGCACATAAAGTCCTTTACTAACCAGAAAATACACCTGCACTAAAAAAATATTATCAGCCCCTACACCAGCACCCGGCCACTGCAATCATCCACTAGACTCCTAGTTCAAACATACAAATAAAACTACTCAGCTGGGGACTCTCTGTTTGCCAACTCTGTTGGAAAAACATGGAACAGACTCCCAGCTGACTTGACCATAGAACTCTCACTAACTCAATTCAAAAACAAACTCAAGAAATACTTCAAAACTCATTGGTTATGTCCTTACACTAACCCCGACTAGTAACCTCTCTATTACTTAGGTGGCTTACCTTCAACTACTTCTAACTTTTTTCTACAAAACATTTCAGGAAGGGTCAATTGTATAACTGCTGTTCAATGTGTCTTAAACCTGAATGTAATGTTATATATATATAACTTTGAAAATAATATGTTTTGTAAAGTGTTTTATAATGAGTTAGTACTATATGTGCTAAATGCTGGCATTGCTTATGACTGTAATCTGCTTGAAACTAGCATTTACTAAATGCTCAATGTGTATTATTATCTTGGAGCTTTTCTCCCCGGGCTATCGCTGAAAATGGACATATATCCAGTTGGACTATCCCAGTCAAAAAATGTAAAATAAATAAATACATAAATATTGCCAGCCATGATAACTATGGCAATCCTAGCAAGATATTGTTTCATTGTAGTTGTGTGTGTGTTAGATATGTGCCCCTTCTCTGGCTACAGTGAATCTTGGCATTTTGTCAGCCATGATAACCATGGCAATCCTAGTAAGATATTGTCTCATTGCAGTTGTGTGTGTCACCATAGGTTCATAGGTTCATAGGCAATTACTAGGCTAATGGCCCTTGGGCATTTACAAGGCTAGTTATGTAATACCTGTGTTTCCTAATTGACCATCGCTAGATAGTTTGACTGTTTGCAGAGTGAATCTATGATCAGCACCAGCTACCCCTGTCCATGAGAGACATAGGTGCCACCCCAGAGGTGAATTTATGGTCTCACATCCAGTTGCCCAGGTTGTGCTTAAATAGGGTCATTGAGGAGCTCTGCTTAATGTGAATTGGGAGTTTATTCCAAAGTAGCGGCAGTCTCTAGGAAACATATCTGTCTCTGCAACATGTTTTGTTTAAGGCACAGGCTAGGTTGAGATCTCTGGAGTGAGTGATTATTGTCCCATTTGATTTGTGGACATGCAGCATTTCCATTGGGGCAGGGTCAGAGACTGCTCTGTAGGCCAAGTACAAGTCACCTCTCAGCAGCCTGTAGGACACAAAGTACAGTGACAGGGCATCCAGTCTTTCCATGTAGGTCATGTTTTGGAGTCCCTGAATTCTCTTGGTCAAGAACCTCTGTGTTCTTTCCAGCTGCTGCAGGTGTCTGGTGAGGTACATGCAAAAGGGGGAATTCTACTCTATTAGTGGTTTGATGAGTATGGAGTAAAGAGGAGTTATAACATCCTTGGTCTTAGATGTGATGCCCTTACTTATGAGGTGTACAGTGTAAAAGGCTTTCTTTACCACTGTAAACACATGGTGATCGAAGTTTAGGCTGCTATCAACTTGTGTTCTCAAGTCATGCACCACTGGATTTGAGCTTAGGGGGTTGCTGCCTATATTATAATTTGCAGGGGCTACCTCTTTGGAAAGGGGACAATGATTCACTTTTTTGTATTTAGTTTTAGACCATGGCTTTGGCACCAATCATTTGTTTGTGTTAACCCCTCCTGTAATATGCTAATATCTTTAGGGGATTCAATGATTCCTCCCAGCTTGCAGTCATCTGCACAATGGTAAGCCACAGGCCATCTTCTTTCACTGGACTTCTGAGAAATAAATTCCAAACAGTAGATGGCCCAGCACAGATCCTTGTGGTACCCCACTGGTAACTGTTCTACTGATGAAGGTGAAATCCCCAACTTTGATAGTTTGGGTTCTGTTGGTGAGCCATTTGGCTACCCATCTAGTGACATATGGGTTATTCCCCAGCCAAGTGAGTTTCTTCAATAATATCTGAGTGGGGGATTGTGTCAAAAGACTTGGATAAGTCAGGATAGGCAGTATGTATTGTTTTGCCTTCGTCCAGGGCTTTGATGGCATTCGCGAAGAAGTTGTGACATTCTCAAAGAAGTCCACCAGGTTTAGGAAGCATAATCTACCCTTAACAGAGCCACATGTGGTCAGGTCAAGAGTTTGAAGGTTACGTATCTCCTTGTTGTTAAGGCCTGTGATGATTCTTTACATGGCCTTACAGATAAGGCTGTTTTAGGCTTATGGCTCTATAGTTCCCTTGGTCAGTTGATGGACCCCGTTTGTGCAAGGGGATTAGAGTTACTGTTCTCCCCTCTGCTGGAACAAAGGCAGTGCTCAGGCTGTGTTTAAAGAGAGTGCCAAGTGGATCTACTAGGTCATGCTTTAGGTTGTTTAGTAAGCAGCCTGGGAAGATTTCTGGTCGCATAGAGGCCATGTTCTTGGTCATTGGAGATACTGGGGGGAGGAAAGGTGTCAGGAATGCTTTGGGGTATGGCTGATGAGGACACTGGAGGGGGTGAAGTTTGCCCCAAATCTGTCACCTAACAGGTTGGCAATTTCCTCAGGGTCAGTGTGAGTGGTACCGTCCACTATGAGTTTGGCAAATAGCTGGGTATTCCCTTTTAGATTTCGGCTGTAGCTAAAGAATGCCTAATGATTGCCCTTAGCTAGGGAAGCTAATTTAGCCTCATAACTAGCTTTAGAGGACTTTACCAGATATCTGATTTGCTTGTTCAAGCTGTGGAGGGTATTCTTTCTCTGCTGACTGAGTCCCTCTTGTTCTTAGATATCAGTTTCTTCCTTTTGTTAAATAACTTGTTTATGCTAGAGGTCCACAAGGGTGCTTGTTTTAATGTGAGGACTTGGTTTTGATCCTGTCAGGTGCAGCAGAGTCAATACAGTTGTTTAAGTGTCAGAAAAAAAAACGTGAAAGGAAGACAAAATAATGACTGTCCACACGAATAAAAAGTTAAGCGCTTTCTTTCATTTTAATCACAACGAACTTCTTCAGAACTGACCAACAAGTCAATTAATAAAACTTAAATACAAAGTTTCTAAAGAATCAATTAATAAATGACCCAATCAAAATCCATTCATCTAATTAGTCAATAATACATAAAACTTTCTTAAAGACATGAATGTCTAATGTAAAATATACCACTTTGCAATAAATGTATATACAAATACTTATAGCACATAAATTCATATGTCCACTGAAAAAACACATATCTAATAGAAAATTTAATAATATAATCTATTATTCAGAAGACATTTAACATTTAAGGTCTCATTCACACCAGGCATATGATCTGCCCTAAGGAAAACCTGCCATCTAAGGTCCTCATTTTCAAGGGCGTTGTTAAATTCTGTAACAAATGGAGTGAAGTCTAGTCCATCCAACACAAAAAAATAATTTTTTTTTAAAATTGGAACACTCTAAAGCATGTTTGGCTAATGCATTATTAGTATCTTTATTTCTAATAGCCAAATGATGTTCATAAATCCTTTTGTAAAGGGCTCTAGTAGTTTTTCCAACATAAAAATTATGACAGGTTGAACACACCATTTTTTCACTTATTTTGGGAAACCAGGAACTAGCCAGAGTGCTTGGTGATCATCCACATTTCATCTATAAAAAGGTTGCAAGTTTAAAGTCCATTCTAGAAACAGGAGAACATAAAACTGTTAGAGGACCTACTGGCACATATCCATGTCATAATTGCAAACAATGCAGGTTCATTGATTCATCAAAAAACATATTTTTCCACATATTAACAAAATGGTGGTTAGTAAAGGCAGGTACAATTGTAAAAGTATGGGGATAGTATATTTGGCAAAGTGTTCAACCTGTCATATTTTTTTATGTTGGAAAAACTACTAGGGCCATTTATAAAAAGATTTATGAACATCGTTTGGCTATTAGAAATAAAGATACTAGTAATGCGTTAGCCATACATGCTTTAGTGTTCCAGTTTCAAAAAATTTGCATTTTTTTGTGCCGGATGGAATAGATTTCACTCCATTTGTTACAGAATTTAACAACGCCTTTAAAAATAAGGAACTTAGATGGCAGGTTTTCCTTGGGGCAGATAATATTCCTGGTTTGAATTAGACCTTAAATGTTAAATGTCTTCTGAATAATAGATTATATTATTAAATTTTTTATTAGATATGTATTTTTTCAGTGGACATATGAATTTATGTGCTATAAATATTTGTATATACATTTTTTTGCAAAGTGGTATATTTTACATTAGACATTCATGTCTTTAAGAAAGTTTTATGTATTATTGACTAATTAGATGAATGGATTTTGATTGGGTCATTCACTAATTGATTCTTTATAAACTTTGTATTTACGTTTTATTAATTGACTTGGTCAGTTCTGAAGAAGTTCATTGTGATTAAAATGAAAGAAAGTGTTTAACTTTTTATTCGTGTGGACAGTCATTATTTTGTCTTCATTTCACGTTTTTTTTTCTGATGTTCATTTTGTTTTCGTGAATTGGTGTTTTTTATATTATACAGTTGTTTAAGTGGTTATACAGAGCATTTTTGTACTCTTCTGCATAGGAGTCATTGTTGGCTGTGTTAGCTGAGGGTTTGAAACTTTTCAAACCATCGCTTAGTAGACTATAGTTTGTTTTGGAGAAGTTTCTCATTTTTATTACTTCTGTGGAGGTGTCAGTTCTAATGATTACTTTGAATGAGACAGACATATGGTCTGACCTTTCTAGGGAGGGCAGAACACAGGAGGGTAGTGCAGTGACCTCCCATACTGGTGAGTACTAAGTCCAAAACATTTGAGCCCCTTGTGGGTGAGGGTGATTAAGCTTGGGCTCATGTACGTAGCCCACTTGATCAAAGGATAATTCAAATCTCCCATGACCAAGGTATTTGGCTGTATATTGAGTGACTCAAGCAAGCCCAGGTAGGTGGTGTGCTTCTCCTGGTTCATGGTGGGGGACCTGTAGCTAGCAATGATGTGGTGGGGTATTTTACCTATAGTTATTTGGACCTGGAGTAGCTCAATAGAGTAGTACTGTTTAACTTGTCTCGAGGTGTATTTGGGTTTAATTAAGATGAATGCACCTCCACCTTTGGTCCTTTTCACGCTCGTTTTGAGGTCTGAACATGTGGAAGGCATTGTAGCCTTGCATGTCCAGGGTGCGCTCTGTGGCCTTAAACCAAGTCTGAGTTACTGAACAGACAACAGCATCTTCCAAAGTGAGGAGAGCTTCCAGGGAGTGCAGTTTCCTGTATAGACTCCTAGCATTAAGCCTTGAGTTTGTCTGTAGTGGATATTTTTAAGTAAGTTTTGTTGTTTTAGTATTGCCTAAAAAAGGTACTATGTGGCAGGGCAAGCATCTTTGCCAACACCCAAAAGCCTAGAGGAGACAGGTGAAAATCATCTCTGGAAAAGCAGTATGGTCTGTCAAACATGTCTTCCCAGGCTGACAAATACTGGATCCCCTTGGACTGATACCAGAACCAAGCCAGTTGTTGAAGTCAATCATTTTTTGTCTGCATTGTAGCATCTTCCTGGGTGAAGGTAGAATGTTGCTTAGGGCTAAGGACATACCTTCCTGGGACACATAATCTGAGAGTTCAGTCATGAGTCTCTTCATAAAGTCCAGGGAGGTACTTCTTAAGTCATTCATCCCAATATGCACTATGACATAGTCATAATGGCAATTATTGTTGAATGAACTGAGTGCGTGCATGATTTGATGGATCTTGGCACCTGACAGGCAGCTGACCATGACCTTCACCTTGTCCAGCCTGGTGAGGGAGACATCTATGTGTCTGTGTCTCACTATGGAATCTCCTATGACAAGAACATTTGGTTTTGAGGTGTTCTGCCTTAGGGGCTTATTCATTGAGATACTGGTATGTGTGATGTTATGTGTAGTAGATTTTGGTCATGCTGTAGTACATGTGAGTTGTTTGCACTTGGGAGGTCTCTGGTCTTTTAGTAGGCTCTTAGTGAGTACCTCCATGTATATGGGTTTATGTGTCATGACTTTATTTTGTGTGAGAGGAGAGGTGTATGTGCTGACAACCTATTTGATGTCTTGTTTATTGTTATGTGATGGGATTAATTCCATTTTCATAATGTAGTTACATCTTTCACATACTGTATTTGTTTGCTGTTGGAGCAAATGGTCGTCAGTATACGAGGCGATTACTACATTGCCTCAGGATGCCCATGTCAATCAGGTTGATTGGAGAAATGTTGGGAAACTAGCTGTCCATTGTAGCAGGTTAAACCATAAGTACTGTTAGGTGGTTAGCAAGTTAGATCAGCTTTTGATCTAGGGTTAGCAAGGGAGCTTAGTCTATTGAGGATTAGGGACTAAAAACTGTGTCAATGCTGCTCAGTGGTCAGCTGAGCTGTCCACAGTGCAGCAGTGAGCAGCTGAATTGCCCACAGTGGAGCAGAGAAGCCTGAGAGGGTTCTACTGACAGTTCTCTAGGGAAAAAGTTGTATCTAGGCATTTGTATCTATACAGGGCACTGCTAACCCCTGTTGCATGGTGTACAGCTACGTGCAAATGCAAAGCTTAAATACAAGCAAATTTTAACCATTTTAACATAAACTACCAATAGGAAAGCCCCACACAAAGCCTTATTCCAGCAATCGCCAAGATAGATGGGTCCTGAGTTACACACTTCTGCCACAAGGGTGCAGGGAGGCTATCTTAACGTAAGATGGCTAGTTTTAGTGCTCAGGTGATACCAAACAGTCTAGATTCAGCAAGTCTGAATCTAGCCTATGCAGAATGAAGCAGTCACAGCAGCAAAAAAACAGTAAAAATGAAGGAGCAGTTCAATAAAGTACAGTTCACAAAGTGCAATACAGGCTTAATTATACTTATTTTTAAAAGATTTCAGTGGATGTCTTGCATTTCTTTTCTGATGCACTCCAGACCTCTACCTACGAACCCCAAATTCTGGGCAGCTCCGGTAAACTGTGTAGACCACAAACCTTCCTAATGTAAAATAACTGGTGTGGAGCCCAAGTGCTCAAACCAGAATTAAGATACTATCAAAATAATAGACACAATAAGCCTTCAACCAGCAATTCCCAGCTCAGAAGAGTGTAGGCTATCCTCTCCTACCACAAGAGTTTAGACCATAAACCTTCCTAATATAAAATTACTTTTTTGGAGCCCAAGTGCTTAAATCAAAACTAAGATGCTTAGAATAACAGTTACAGTGTAATCAGATTACTAACAAGCAGTAATAAATGCAGCAGAATGCAACTGAACACTTTAAGAACAAGCAGCAAAAAGCAAGAAGCACAGATACAGTAAAAGCAGCTGAACAAAGTGTAACTTTTTTAAGTAAGTGGGAAGGGAGGAAACAGAAGATAATTCAAGTATAAGAGACTAAGGGGGTGGGCCTCCCCAACTGATCTCTCAGTACTCAGTAGAATGAGCTGATGAGATGGGACTGGGAGGAGTGTTCAAAATTAGATTTATAGTAGGGGTGGGCAACTGAAAAGTCACCAAATTTAAAATTATAACAACAGTTAAGTGGGGGGTGATCAAATACAGACAGAGAACAGCAGTAGTCTGGTAGAGAACAGCAAGCAAGCCAAACAAGCACTCCAGCTAAATAAAGATGTCCCCAAATACTGCTAGTTAAATGAGGAATGCTATTTCTCAGCTCCTCCCACGAATTAGCTGGATGTTATTCACTGTCTGCAAAGGAATTCTTTTCTAACTTTTCTAAATGAATATAGCAAAGACCTCTTAAAACTCTGAAAAAACAAAACCTTAAAACAAAACAAATACAATATAAGAAAAAGATAAAAAATAGAAGTAACCAAACCTTAAATGAAACACTTCAATTCAAAATCAAATGCAGACAGAAATTGGCAATAGTCAGTCAGAGAGCAGCAACCAAGGCAAACAAGCACTCCAGCTACAAATATCATCCCCTAATGGTTATACTCTGTGTCCACACAAAGCTCACAATGGTACTGGATAGCATCCTTTCAAATGTCATGTAAAATGCTCACTAACCCTACTGTGGACCGCAGGAAGCAAACTGTACCTGACTAACATGCTTGTGTATCACTTGATTTATCTGGAGTGTTGCTTGAATCTCACATGTCACATTGGAGGCATGATGATTTCATGCACCACCCCTATCTCATCAGGTTATGACAGTTATGCCCATATTAGAAGCAATGCATATATGTGAACCTACCTGTTCTAGAACTGGGGAGCAAAGTATATGTGTATCATCCACAGGAGGCATCTCACCCTCTGGTGATGACAGGCACCTTCCCTGGACTGCAACAATATCCTTAATATTCTGCCTAATCATCCACTACATATGGAGGGTGCCTTATTATCCATGACTGACACAAACAGAGGTATTGTGTTCTCAGACTATGAAACGTGACCATCTCTGTTCGCATCATTGTTGTACACCTCTGTGGTGAGGACATCAGCCATTTGACCAATATCATGCACATCACTGTTGATATATGTGAATCCTCAACATAAAAACACAGCATGGTAAACCAATGACATATCCCATCTGATATGCACAGCAAAGATGTTCATGTAGCAAATGAAGCTGTACACAGCTTACCTTCAGTTTTTGTAGGCATCCTTGAAACCTCGAGGTACCTATAAAAAGAAATAGGCATCATGTCAGCTAGATTACTCTACACTCAGTATGTCTAAAAACAGTACATTCATCTAGCAGGAAGAACTAGCCAGGTATATCACTCACAGGAACATGTGCGACTGGGGTATCCCAATACCAGCATCTAGGCCAACTCTGAGGATAATGCAATGTATATTAACTTCAGACAGGAACACAAGGACTCGTTCAGTCTCCATGAGTTATACCAAAGGTGGAGGGCCACATCCTGTAGCAGATCACCCCATCACAGTCTTCCATGCCTTATTCTTGGCCTGGCTAGACACATCTGTGAAATGTAAACAACCCTGGCATATTGCTCTGCTATGCCATCCATGGGACTGATGTCCTGCAGCAAGGACTGTTGCACTTGAGTCTGTAATTATAGGCCTATGCCACCTCTACCCAATGATTGTAGGACATGTTACATGAAGACTTGATAGCCCTGTGAATACAATGAATTCTGTATTAACACAGGGAATATAGCAATACATATTTATTGTGAATGTGAGGGGTATGTGTGCAAATATTGTGAATGCACCTACATCACACAGACACATATACACATTATCCAAGACCTGGCATCTCTGGTATACTAAAACATACTAATTGCTAAAAGAGGCTAGCCTTTTAAATTGTCCTATTACATAACAACAAAGTGTAAAACCTCTCAATATGGATGGATCTCAGTGTCAGAGCTGGAAGAAGAGAGGGAGGATTGTAATCCAAGTTGTTGGCCGACCAAAAAATTGCTTAAGGCACTTTTGCCCAAAAACTCGTTGGCATGACTGAATGTCTATGAAAATTAACCACCAGTGAAACTGCCTTTAGAACATTAGTAGCTCACATCTAACAAAGTAAGTTCATGCACATCAAAATTCTAATATGTCTTGTCATGTTTTGTCCAGTAAAGCTGGATAATACCTCTCATCTGCTATGATCTATTCACAGTGCTATGATTTTTACCCTCAGATTTAACCTTGCACCCTGCTTTTTCCTGCATGAGCTTCATATACACACTTGCTTTTGAAGTATAAGACATATTTCTTATATTGCAAATAAAATCAGACTTCAAACGAAACCTCTTCTGCTTAAACAATAATTAGGGCACCCAACTTTTCTCATACCCATAAAACCACTGTTTGGGTATCATCACAGAATAGAAGTTTATTTTATCAGTATAAGCCTTCACAACAATTTAAAACCTTAAGACTGTATTACTCTAGATAGATGAAGCTACAACCATCATAGTTTTTGTGTTAACAGTTTCTATCAAACAGCATTTATAACAGAAATCCTTTACTCAAGGATTAGGGAAATTCTGATTACTGTGTGAGTGTGTGAGTCATTTGTTGGGCTGGCATCCTATTTGGGATGAGTTTCTATACCCTATACCACTAGTCTGATTGGGATGAGTTTCTATACCCTATACCACTCTGTTTGAGATGACTAACCCATACCACTTGACTTCTGGGAGGGACTCCCCATTCCCGGTGACCCTGCAATGTACGAACAGAGAATCAGAGAATGGAAGATGATCATTGTTTAGTAACAGACAGACAATCAACACACAGTAAGCACTGGACTCATGATGTTACATTGTATCAGCACAAACACTTTGATAATATTTACAATTAAACTAATTAAAACAGCTCAGGAATGATTGCAACATTATTTAAAATACTGCCAGTAGCAATGTTTAAAATGTACAGTCATTTCCAAATATGTGTTAACTCCTTATAATGTTATTTTTTATAACAGAAGTATATACAGAAAAGTAATTGTTACCCCAGTTGCTAGCACACTACTTCTTGCAGTGTGACCAGTGAGTGGTTCAGTTTCTGCATTACTTACATAACTGTCAGCCCAATATATAATAACACCTAAACTCGTATTTTCTTTGTTGTTCCCTTACCTAAATGACACCCCACTGCAAAAGGCTGACTGTTCAGAGAGTTTTGCCTAGATCAAAAGCCTTTCCCAAAACAGATGCATTTTTTTAATTTATATATTTTTTTATTGTTTATTTATTTATAGGTGTATTAACTCGGGTAAACCTGCTAGGCACAACTGCATTTTTTCAGGGGTGATCTGGTTTAGTGACTTACTCAAAGGTTCACAGTAAGAAAATGGATACAGAAGGAATCAAACTCCAGACTTGCAGAATGAAGTTTGTTACCAGTTTATAGCCTTAACTTTCTGTGTTAAACTGCTAGAAGGATAAGCTACAAGCAT
>NC_056744.1:293437478-293482478 GCF_019279795.1 Protopterus annectens
ATAGCAACATTAATATTACTCAAACTCAGTATTATATCATCTGTAAATAACATTATTTTTGACTGACAGTTCTCATTTATTTTGAACCATTTTATATATTTTATGTCGCTGTGTTTGCTAACAGTTCCATTGATATGGGGAAAAGGAGTCAAGAAATACTAGATCCCTGTTTCGTTCCCTTTCTTATGTTAACAGTGTGAGATAAATAAACTGCTAGTTTAACAGAGGTGTGTGAGTTCGACTACAGCACATTTAATACATTTATATATGTATTAGGAGCTCTACACCCTCACAAAAGTTGAAATAAATATTTCTGGTTTAATAAAACTGAATTCTTCTCAGTATCTCAACTCATACTTGTCAATTCATTTGAGTTTATTGTTGGTAAAATATATTAGTATTGTTGTATTCTTTTAGTATTGTCCTGCATTTGCCATTGATTATGACTCCTTGTCACATACAAGAGAAGACAATAATATTTTTATCTATCTGATAAAATGGGCACAAATGATCTGTAATCTACATTTAAGAGAAACATTGACCTGTAAGAAGAGGACAGTTTATCCTTTTTAAGGGTAGTTGAAGTATACTTACATAATGGAAAAATTATGACTTAATTTTGAGAATTTATGAAAATTTCATTTAATAAATTCATTATTTATTGTGAAAATAGTTTAATAAATACATTATTTAGTGTAGAAATAGTTTCTGCATTTCTGGAATTATATCATAACTTCCTGGGGATTTACCGTTTTTTTTTTTTTTTGGGTGGGGGGGTTTACTTGCTTTATTATTTCTGTAGTGGATATTGGTTTCACCAGTGACTCCATATTCTTTGGTGAACTTATTCTTTACGTGATCCTTAATAAAAGCTTTTGTAAAGCCTTCATTTATTTCTAGTATATCACCTATATTATGCATTCCATAGCATTTCCTAACAGCTAATAGTATCTCTTCAATGACTGTTGCTTGTCTAATAGCTCCTGGATGTTATTTGCTTTATATCTGATTTCATCTACATATAAGCTTTGATTTTGTTGCTAACCTGTACAAACGTTTAGGAGAGCTAGAGTAATAATATAGTTTAAAATTTTCCAGTGCCACAGCTATTTTATGATTATGAATTTGCTGTCTTTTCTCTTCAGAGCTTTCACAATGTACATAAATATAGAATCCCCTTTGAAATATTAATTTAGTTGCATTCAAGTTTTCTTGAATCTTGTTGAAATCTCCATCACACTCAATGAATATATTTCTACATCATGACTGAATTTAACCTTAGAGAAATGTTTTTAAAGAATCCTAAATCAATATTACTATTAACCCTACAATCATTATTAAAAGATAAGAAAGTATCAATATATTTAATCATTCTTTGAACATGGATCCTATTTACTATAACTATTTAAAAATATATTAGTTAATGTAAAGGTAAAAACACTGTGGCCTTAATGTGTAAATCAAATAGCTCTAAATTAATAGATTTTATAACATGTCATTGAAGACATATAATAGTTGTCATTTGATTTCAAAATTAGTATGCCGTAAGGAGTTTGAGTCTTTAATGTAATTTACATAATCAATTTTCCATAGATTAATTTGATTTCTAAAGAAATTTGCTGAAGCACAGACATCTGGGTCTTAACTAGTGCACAGTGGTGCAACAGGTACCATTGCCTCCTGAGAGCAAGAGCTTCTATAGTTCAGTTCTTGGCTGTGGTGCCTTCTCTGCAGTCTGCACATCCTCCCTGTGGTCATATGGATTTTGCCTGGCTACTTCAGTTTCTTCTCACATTTAAAAGACTTGCAGTAGGTGCAATAAACACTCTACACTGGCGACAGATGTGAGTGATCATGCATGTGTGTGCATAGTACAAAAGAACAACTGTGGCAGGGCTCTCCACCCACATGTGAGAACTTTGACTCTAAAAAATGGTCACTTTTGATGTGACACCCTAACACCATGTGCAAATGGGAAAAAGATGGTTGTAGATGTTAGAAGCCACTAGTGGCGGTATCTGTCACCCCCCCCCCCCCGGAAAAAAAAAACTGAAATCACCTTCCAGAACAAATTTTATTTCAAGTTATTCAATAGTACAGCTAGATATTGTTTGGCAAATTTAGATCCAAATCCTGGTATCCAAAAAATATTTGTTAAAGTAACTACCATATTTTGATATTCAGCAATGATTATGACAAACAGTCCTTTGGTGTCACCAGGTCAATGTATAACTTAGGCATAACAGAATTGTCTCAATAATTTTATTACTCTTCTTTTTCTGTAAAAGAACATTTAGATAAAACAATATAATTTTAAAGCTAAAACTCTACATCCTTTACCAAAATACAAGTTTCTTGTAGGAAAGCAATCTCAGCTTTATTTAATTTCAAATATTTATACAACCATGTTCTTATATAACAACTATTTAAATCATTAACATTTAATCAGAGGACTTAAAAAATTGAACTCATGGTAGCCTACGGTTATTCTGAACAATTTGGGATACCTCATGTTTTCTATCTAGTTTGAAAAAGATAACCTTGTTAGGAAATATTTTTTATTGCAGATGTCATGACTCAATACAGTATTACACAAAAAATTGTATACAACAATTGATCTACCCCATTCCTTGAATTCATATATTAATAGTCCCATTAATATTGATCCAGGGTAAATGAACCCTCTCACATTTTCCTATTGCCACTAAAGTACTAACATATTCATGTTAAAGATGCTGCCTCAGAAATGAAAAATAATTGGATTTATTTAAAAATCTATTAAAAATCTATTTAAAAAACAAGATTTCACACTGCATGAGAAGAAGAACAAATTAAATACAATCACAGAGTCAGAAATGGTTGGATCAATTCCTTATTGTATTATAAAATACTGTTTAGTATAAAACATCTTAAATGGGGAGATAGTGTAACTGATATCTGGATGCATCATTCCATTTCACTAATCCATGTATAAAGGTCATCCTTCAGTCGTTTATGCACATTCTTACATTACATAGTATCCACAATCAAGGATCTCTTAACTCCATTTTATACTTTTTCTCACAGTTCTTCTTTTTGCACTAGTAAATGAAATAATACAAAAGTTTAAAGATTCTAAGTTTACTGCATCATACAATACCAGGATTGATGCCTATAAATAGACAGGATAAACTATATTTACCTGTAGAGCTCACAAATGCAGTTTCCCCAGCATCAGTTATTCTACAATTTGGTGTGTATACCTGAAGTGATCACAAAAAATGCATAAATATACTTCAGTAAAATTGTAAGGTATGATATATCACTCATCAGGCTGAACAAAGAGATGGTCATGGTCAGCTGTCTACTGGGAGCCAGGATTCACCACATAACACATGCACTTAAGTCCTTAAACCACAAGTACACATATGACTCAGTCATATTAAACATAGGAATAAATGACTTGAGCTGTGCCTCCCTGGACTAAATGAAGTGAGACATGACAAAGCTGTCAGAATATAGGTCCAAGGCAGGTGTGAACTTAGTCTTGTGCAGCATTTTGCCTTCACCTAGAATGATGCCTCAAAATAAACAAAAATGATTGACTTTAACAATTGGCTTAGCTCCTGCTGTCAGTCAAAGGGGGTACAATATATATCTGCCTGGGAGGACATGGTAGACATTTCAATATGCTTTGCAAAGGATGGTCTGGACCTGTACCCCCAAGGCTTTTGAATATTGGCAGAAACCTTACCCAAACTCTTATGAATTTTTTTCAGGCAAATTCAGTCTACAGAAGCTTCCAGCATAGCAAAACAAAATTCAGAACTTATCTAATATAGCAGCCCTAAGCATTCAGCCAAACATCATACCTTTTGGTGACTTTGTGTCCCTCCATTTACTAGGAAACTTATATATCCCCAAACTTATAGGTGCAATCATTTGTGGACTTCATTAATGAAAACTCACTGAACCAACTACTCCATACCTCATTGATAGAAGACAAAATCTTGAACTTGGTTCTTACCATGAGATGAGATAGCTCTGTTCCTCTCACATTCTAACACCCTCCCTAGTCAAATTAGACAATAAATCAGTCATATTCACTGTAAGACTGAAGCAGGAAGTACCCTCCAGTAACTCAATATTAAAAGATTATGCCACAGCAAATCTATTAAAGCTGAGTGATGACCTGAAAAAGTTCACATTTCCCTTCCACCATGAAGACCCCACTACAAATTTGGAATTTTTCACAGCCAAATTCTATGAACATGTAAGCAACTGTACAGAAGCATTTGTCCCCTCAGAAATAAATACAATGCCAAGTTTAAAAATAAACTCCCATGGTGGAACCCTAATATAAACAGTATCTACAATAAAAGGAAAAAGCACATTGCACATAAAAACAAATATAATTCTACAAATTCCAAAAATGCTCTTACTAAGGTCAAAAGAGGACTTCAGACCTTGATTAATTAGATATGAGGCAAAAATAACAACCCATGCAAAAGACAACCATAAAGCCTTTTTTTAATTATGTCAGAAATCTCAGAACTAATACTAAAAGTTGTACTAAGCTAATAGTAAATTATATCATGTACTCTATGCCTGAAGACTTAGCCAATCTACTGTTTCTTTCTTTCTTTCTTTATTGAAATTTGATTATCAGAAATGTCCAATTGGGTAGGAGCCCATTTTCAAAGGAGGCATAGGGAGAAAAGCTCCAATGTATTAGAAAACACTTTAAGAACAATAATTTTACAGTCTTTACTGTTTTTATTATTTTTTTTTACAATATTTTATTCAGTTGAAGCTGAATATGGAGTCCTTTAATGAGTACACAATTAATGATTTGCTAATGCACAAATATCTTGTACAGTGTACTAAATGCTATGCATATTTAAAGGTAAAAGCTGATAACATCTGTGTTTCTTGTGTCAAAAGTTGGATGATTTGCTTACCATTGTTAGAGGTAAATCTAGACTTGATGATGATTGCACTTGTGCAATTGGCATGGCTTGGAGAACTGTTGTATCATATATTAATGACTGGACTGTTGAACTAAATAATGTTAGGTATAGAACAAATAGAACAGATTTAGGAAATGATGCATCTATTTTCTGCAAAAATCATTCAACCCCTGTGAAACAAGATGATGCCCTGACAATTTTGGAATTCTGGATACAAGTATTCAGCAAACTGAGGATCCAGTTCGTTTAGAAGAAAACAGAAAAAGAAAGAAAGAAAGGAAGAAGTTCTCAACAAATAAGGAAGAAAAAGAAACTGACTAATGACTGTAAAGGAAAGAGAATACATAGTAAAAAAGGACACCATTTTGTTATGTAACACACTGGTGACAGGGAATGATATTTTTATATCAGAAAACCTTCAGTCTACAGAAAAAGGCATAATTTTTCCAACAGAGTAAGTAGAAAAAAGAGGGAAGGGGCAGGTGAAAATGAAGAAATCAAAACTGAATGCGGAAGGATTGAAGAACATCACTGTAAGAAAAAATAGGAGAAAGACAGATGTAGACTAGATGGCTCAAGCTGTGGATTTATAGTACCAGCTGGATAAGAATTTAATGCACAATGAAAACAGTGGGATTAATAAGACTAATAGTGATAAAGATCTATCCTTTGTAACAATTGATAGAGCAGATATTACTGTATCAGAAGCTGAAGATTCTTCATAGCTGCCCAGCAAATATATTCTTGTAATTGGATATCCAATTATTAGAGGAACTGATACTTACATTTGCAGAGAAGATAATGAACATTGAATGGTGTTATGCTTGCCAGGAGCAAAAATAGAAGATGTGAGACAATCCTTGGAACGCCTTACTGTAAGGAAGTACAGATCCATTTTTATTCATGTTGGTAGAATTGATGTCCTGCGCAAGGATTCTCTGACTGTTAGTAGGGAACTGACAGCCCTCTTAGATAGTATAGCTTGTACTGGTGTTAGGAAGTATTTTTCACAAATCATCTATAGAAAAGATAGTCAGGTAACTGAGAATGAAAAGATTTTTTGGGTAAATACCTACGTAGAAAAAATGTCCTGTTTTAAAAAATGAAAAAGTCTAGTTTTGGGCACACATGATTAGACAGGGTGGTGTGCATTTGTCAAGATCAAGGAAGAGAATTTTTGCAGAAGATATTTAAGCAAGTTTCACCCTCGTGACCAGACTACACCAACTGTGGGTAAATCCAGCATTACCCACACCCAGACGTGGGTTATTGCTATTATACAATGACATTATCTAAGAAAAAAAAATACTTACGTTTCTTAAATAATGTCACTGTATAATGACTCCGTGCTACCCTTCCGCAGCTATCCTGGGGCATTTCTGATGTACTGCGCATGCATAAGGGTCGTGTTCCCACACTTATGCAGTACATCAGTGCTGTGCAGAGGTAGCAATGGAGAAAGGAAGATCTCGATTGCTTTTTAAGTCTCTCGCTATGTTAAACGAGTTTAACATAGCAAGATATCTTTAAAAAAGGCAACAGAGAAAGGAATATCTCCGTTGCTTTTTTTAAGCTATCTCACATTGTTAAACTCATTTAACATAGCGAGATTAAAGCAATGGAGATCTTCATTTCTCCGTTGCTACCTCTGGACCAAAAAAAAAATCAGGGGATATACTAACGGAAAAAGTCCCAGCGACCAGACCTTTTTCCATTAGTATATTCTCAGATTTACAATGGGCTGGCCGATCAGTGTGCTCGTTTTTGAATGTTTAGGGCCAGTCATTGCATAATTTGCAATATCTGACAAACATTAGGCAGGATTTTTGCCAGGTCGAAAATTTAACAGTTTACAGATAGCAGCATTTGTGCATCTCTGATGGTTGTTAATGCTAGGAGCATTAATAATAACGTTTTTTTACTGTAAAATTTGCTACGTTCCCACAAGCTCGATGCTGCTATTGTTTGTGAAACACGGTTAAAGAAAAATGACTGGAAACCAGTTCTGTCAGGGTATAAATGTTTTTACTGTAACAGACATTCTAACAAAAAAATCAGGTGGAGCTGTTATGACAGGAATTAAAGATAATTATGAGACCTGTGATTATTACATGTTCAGTGATAGCACCAATACTATAGACTGTGTAACTGTGACAATAAAGATATCCCCAGGGATCACCTCTGTGGCTCTGCTCGACAGTGGCACAGGAAAATTATTTTCTTGGATGGCAAAAGCCAGGGTACCTTTTTGGCTGGGCTTGCATAGGCCCCAGGGCCAATAGCCTAGCACCTACCTATGAACCTATGAACCCTGGAACATATAACGATTGTCGGAGTGTATAGACCACCAACGTCAAGTGCAGATGAACTAGAGGAATTCATACATTTCTTTCATGAAACAAAGGAGGGAAGAATAATATTAGCTGGGGACTTAAGTTTACCAGAAACAGACTGGGATAATATTGATTCAACAATGTTAGTAAGGAAATTATTCACAATGTATATTCAGGAACAACAATTGCTTCAGATTGTAAAAAAAAAAAAACTTACCAGGGGATGGAACATACTAGACATTGTTTGTGTTCCTAAAGAAATTACTGTTACATCAAGTTAAGTTTTACCAACATAGCTGTGTAGTGATCATAGGGTCAATTTGTTGCTAGATAATTATGCTAAACTAAAATATAAACCAATGCACAGAAGGTTAATTACAGATCACATGGAAAGTCACTATGTAGAACTAACTGGAATGAGGTGTTCAGTGGAAAAACTGCAGATTGAATGTGGAAAGTTTTGGAAGAGAAATGGTTTGAGTGCAAAAAAATGGTTAACATCAGGATCTAGGCATACAACATCAGTGGGAAATATTTCCATAAGAACAAGATATCTGATTAAGGTGAGAGGCAAAAAATATAAGAAATGGAAGAGAGGTCGAACAACAACTTTGAGACTGAAATAAACAAGCTGGACAAACAGATTAAGCATAGTGGGAAACAAGATCAAGAAACATTTGAAGATAATTTATATAAATATATTAACCATAATAGCAAACCTTTTTATAGATACATAAGGAGTAAAAACACACAAATTGATAAACTGTATGCAGATTCTAAAATTTATTCTCAGACACAACAGATTATAGATATATTTACAAAATCTTATGCAAAACAATTTGGCTCCACAAAAGGGGTGATAAGTTGTCCTAGTGACATCCAGGTAACCCCAGATACTGGAATCAAACTAGATTATATTGAAGAAGAACTACGCATACTGGATCCAAACAAAGTGCAGGGAGGAGCCGAATATAGTAACAATGACCTGAGAACACTTCATCAAGAACGTATGATACATAATACCATTATATCTATTATTCACTAAGTCATGCGCTTATTAAACCTGTCTTCAAGAGAAAGGGGAGTAGGACCAAACTAGAGTCATATAGACCCTTAAGTCTACTTTCATGTTGTGGAAAAATAAAGAAGGTAATATTGGATAAGTTATTGTCAGAACTGGATAGGTTGGACTTGAAACCATATATCAGCATGCATAAGTTGAAAAGAGATCTATTACCACCTGTAACATGATATTTTACAGCAATATTTTATTTATTTATTTAGTTAACTGGGGAAAGTCCAACTTGGAACAAAGCCAATTTTCAGCAGAGACCCAGGGAGAAATGCTCCAGATGCATGTCTTTGTAATGGGGGAGGAAACCGGAGCACCCAGAGGAAACCCACACAGATGCAGGGAGGACATACAGACTCCACACAGAAGACATCCCAGCCAAGAATCAAACTAGAGAACCTCTTGCTGTGAGGTATCAAATCAACAGCTGCACCACTGCGCTGTCCAATAATATATATAATAACAGCTATAAATGAAAAATTGTGCTGTGATGTCATTTATATAGATTTAACTTCAGCATTTGACAGGGTCATACACAAAATCCTGATCAATAAATTAGTGCAACTAGGTATTTATTTTCTCTTGATAAAATGGATAGCTACATGGGTTAAAAATAGGACATGGCAAGTATCATACAGCAACTGGAGAGGTGGAATCCTTGGTTACAGTCAGGATGTCCCACTGGGCTCTGTCCTTGGCCCTTATTTGTTTAGATTGTATCTTTCAGACCTAACTTTTTCATCTGAGGTGTTCTACTGTCTATATGCAGACGACCTGAAATTTGGTAAACCAATTACATGTGTTACAGACAGGGCATGTCATAGGTTCATAGGTTCATAGGTGGTACTAGGCTATCGGCTCTAGGGCCTATACAAGCTTAGCCATAACAATTCCCTGGCTATTTCTTCCCACACTATTTACTTCCCTGGACCCCTGTCTAGCAGGGCGACTGGCATGATCCCTGGGGTGAATTTCCTTTCTCCCATCCAATCATCAAGATTCCTTTTGAAGTAGGCCAAAGAGGTGCTCTGCTCGACATGTATGGGCAGTCTATTCCAGAGTCTGGGGAGTCTCTGGGTCAGGAACCTATCCCTCCAGCATGTTTTGTTTATTGTGATGACAAGGTTTAGATCCCAGGAGCGTGTGGCTCTGAGGGATTGGGATTTCTTTAAGTGTAGCATGTCCAACAGCTCTGGGTTTGACATGGCCTTGTATGTTAAGCAGAGATCACCTCGGAGTAGACGATATGCGACAGAGTATAGCTGGAGTTTTTTAAGGCAGTCAGCAAAATAACTTGACTAAATTGACCATTTGGGCACAGGAGAATAATATTCTGATAAATGCTTCAAAACCTAAGCATATGAGATTTGGGAGACATAAATTGAAAGGTGAATATTTAATACAGCACATAGTGATTAAAACTGTAGACTCATTTAAGGACTATGGTATATGGGTAGATTCACCTATGAGTTTTTCTAATCATATCAACCAACTGGTTAATGATAGTTATAGAACTATAGCTTGCATAAAAACATTTATAAAGTCCAGAAGATCAAAAATGATGAAGTCATTATTTGTTAGTTACATTAGACCCAAACGTGAGTATGGAATAACAATATGGAAACCCTATAAGAAAACAAGCAGAAAAATATACCAAGGGCATCCATGGGTGTGAAAATTTAAGTTATTATGAAAGACTGAAATACCTGAACTTGTACAGTGTCTCTTACAGATATCTAAGAGGAGATTGTATTTAAGTATATAGGGCATTTAGAGACAACTACCTCTGGGAATGTTTGGCGTTATCAAAAAGTACTAGAGAATCATCAGATAACCTATGTAGAAGGTTCTATAGGAATGAGAAGTGTACTAATTGGTTCTCTGATAGAGTAGCTGATGCTTAGAACAGACTACCAAATTACATTAAAGCAAGTACTAGTTAGGATATTTTTAAGAACAGCCTGGACACTTATCATGGGAACAAGTATTTTGGTATATGTGGTGTATGTAGTACCTTTTAGGCAAGCTACGGTGGTGGGTTTATTGATTGGTTTGCACATTTTTCATCCAATTAATTTGAACTATTTGAGTATATAAGGAAGTGATGTAAAGAACATGGTGTCTGATGAAGTTTAATACTATATTAAATGAAAGCGCTTACCAGTTATTTTATCAGTGTTTTTATCGTGCAATAAAATTATTTTATTGTGATGGGAACACTGTTTGTTTTTTATTCAGTTTTTATGTTTGTTTTCACTTTTGGTGTTTTGGTATATTGGCAAGCTAGAAGGGCATTAATGGCCATGTTTGAAGTATTTGTATGTATGTATGTATGTAAACTCAGCAGTCCCTCCTGTGTCACATGCAACCCCCAGCACAGAACCACTGGTTTTAGCACCGATCACCCATCCAGCACAGAACAACTGGATTTAACGCTGTTCACCCCTCCAGAACAGAACCACTGGTTTTAGCACCATTCTCCCCTTCAGTACAGAACCATTAGTATTAGCACTGTTCACCACCCTAGAACAGAACCACTGATTGTAGCACAGGTCACCAGTCCAGCACAGAACCACTGGTTTTAGCACTTTCATCCTTACAACTTAGAACCACTGGTTTTAGCACCCCTCCATCACAGAACAACTGGTTTTAGCACTGGTTACCCCCGGAGCAGAAACGCTAGTTTTAGCACTGATCACCCACTTCCAGCACAGAAACACTGTTTTTAACACTGTTCACCCCTCCAGCACAGAACCACTGGTTTTAGCACCATTCTCCCCTTCAGTACAGAACCATTGGTATTAACACTGTTCACCTCCCCAGCACAGAACCACTGATTGTAGCACAGGTCACCTCTCCAACACAGGACCACTGGTCTTAGCACTGTTGGATGGGACATACACACAGGATAACTCATAATCTGGACTATAATGCAGGAGGGTCAAAGGCCATCTGGATAATTTTGGATCGCAGTCCTAGCAGCACCATTGTAGAAGGACATGGTCAGTGATTAACACTATTTCCCTACCTAATAGTATTTTGCGGTGGTGTAGACCCATTCAATGGAAATATACTGACTATGCATAGTGAAATAATGTTGCTTAGCAATACTGAGTTTTTATACTTCCATTACAAATGTCATGTTCATCCTAATCTATAGTCTTAGACAAGACAGCACCTATGTCTACCTCAAAGGTATCTGTGTGGGTAAGCATTAATTGGGAAAATTTTGGAGCCAATGGTATTGGTTCTGGATCCAGCACATCTTTTAAAATCCTAAAAGCTTGCTCAGTTTCAAATGTTCACTTAAGTTTTAAGAGAGCTTTACCCTTTATTAGGTCAATCAGGGAAGAAACAGTTGTAGAAAGCGGGAGTAAGTTTTGATAATAGTTAGCCACACCAGAAAAAGTCAACCTGTTTTGTAGTGGCTTGAATGAAGCACTTTTGTACTGCTTCAGTTTTCTCAGTCTGTGGCTTTACTCTCTGCCATTCTATTACGCTGCCCAAAGACCGGGTTCCTGTCATGCCTAGCTTACACTTACCTGGATTAGCAGTCAACTCACCTTGAGAGAGGGCTCTAAAATGGCTTGCATCTATCAAGATGACTTTCCCCATCTTCAGAAAGTATTAATACATCATCCAGGTACACTGCTGAATATCTGGTAGCAGCAGTTGTGGCAGTGGAAGCCATTCAAGTTGATATAATGGATGACATATGCATCAGGTGGACCTTAATAGCAATATGAGTGCAGTCAGTAGCCCCCTGAAGTATAGGCAAATGGGCTACATCATAAGTTTTCTCCTCTACTGTCCATAGAAACTAAATATACTCCTAAATATGCTGCATCATCATATCAACTAAAGTGTTGGATTTATGAGGCAGATGCCTACAAAACTTTTAATGTGTATCTTGTCAGATGATAAGAAGCCTGTATAGCAAGGATGGCTAAAGCTACCCAAACCTTTGTGTAAACAGAGACAGTCATTTAATGCATCCCCTTTTGAGTTCATGTGGGGACAGCACATCTACTAATTCTCGTATGGTGCCTCTGTCCACACAGTAGCAGCTGACAATGCCCTCATAGATGTGATGGTATGCTAGCTGCTGACAGACCTGACTATAACATGGAGGGCAAGGCAGCCACTAAAAAATTCTGTCCTGCTAATGCTCCACCTTTCATCATTATACAAGCAAAGCTCATATATACCATGAAATCCTGATACGTAAAACAGATGATCAGCACAGCTCATCATACAAATTAGATAGATTTCTGAATCATAACGCCATGTTTTATTTCATTTGCATACACAATAGTGCTCATTAGCAGGTTGAGATTAATTTTGCATGTCTTTATGTGGTTATTAGAATATGATTTATATTGTGATATTCCCCCAATAGAGCGGTCTTGTTGTATCATACTCTGAATCTCCCCCAACCCTGCATATCATTACTAACCACATTATTTTATGTAACACATTGGGGTGCTTGTTTCTGAATACCCCCAGTAATACTTGACCTAATTAGAATTTAGAAGAAAACGTAAAATGTGGTTGCATATCTAATTATTCAAATTCTGCTGGTCATTGTTTCCATGGAGATAATATTACCTTGTAAATAATGTTAGTACAAAAGGAAATGATAGAAAGCTATCTGATTACAGAACAAAATAATCTGGAGTTGGAAAATATAATTCCAAATATAAACACCTGTAACAACTGAAAAAAAACTATTCTTTCCAGCTCTCCCATATGTAGCGTTATATTTTAGTGTCATTACTATTATTACACAAGCTTTCCCACAATCATATTATTCTGCCTTATAATACTAGACAGCTTTATAGGCACAGATACAAATTAGTGGGGTAAGGATCTCATTAGATACTGAATCAGAGTGCCTTTGCATTTTATTACATAATTATGTATTCTTAGAAATGAAATAACTTTCTGTCCCCGACTACAAAATGCAAACAACACAATTGCATGGTACCTTTCTGGCCATTTGTATTACATCAGGAATATCACCATAGTTCCACAGATAATATAATTAACTGAAGAGCCCCGATCCATCCTTAGATAGAAACTTTAGTTCAGCAGCAACAAAGTCTACCGTCTCTTTTCAGTTTTTAATATCAGCATACCCATTACTCAGTCACAGTGAGAGGCTTACTGACTCAGTGTCTGATGCAATGCAAAAAAATAAAAAAGTCTTTAAGAACACAGTGTGCAGGTACATACATTTAACAAATGTACATAACACCACTGAGGACCATTGCAGTTCATAAATATGGATCTGGGTAGCCCCTGGTAACACACACACTCTCACATTCCCACTACTGCAGTCCATAGCCATGGATCAAGACAGTCCCTGGCAACACACACGCTCTCACATTCCCACTACTGCAGTCCATAGCCATGGATCAAAATAGTCCCTGGCAACACACTCTCTCATTCCCACTACTGCAGTCCATAGCCATGGATCAAGATAGTCCCTGGTAACACACATACACACACTCTCACATTCCCAATACTGCAGTCCATAGATATGGATCAAGACAGTCCTTTGCAACACTCAGAATCTCACATTCCCACTACTACAGTCCATAGATATGGATCAAGGTAGTCCTTGGCAGCACACACACTCTCACATTCCCAGTATTGCAGTCCATAGACATGGATCAAGATAGTCCTTTGCAACACATGCAGTCTCACATTCCCACTACTGCGGTCCATAGACATGGATCAAGGTAGTCCTTGGCAACACACACTATCACATTCCCACTATTGCAGTCCATAGGCATCGATCAAGATTGTCCCTACTAGCACACAATCACATTCCCATTTTTTTGAATGGCATGTAGGAGTGTCTGATATGCATTAGCTTGGTAGGTGCTGCTGTATTTGGGGATGACAGGCAGCACAGTGTATCTTGACAGTTACTTAGCACCCTAAGGAAGAGCAGCTGAACTTTTTACAGTGTGTTTTGCCAAGTACTTAATACTTGGTAGGATTTACTGTACATCGTTAAGCTGCATTACTTTGGTTCATGGAAGTCTTCTGTGGTGAATGATTGTGATACATAAAAACTGGCAGTTGGTTGTCATGATGGTAGATAGGAGTGCATGGTAATGAGGGGATCTCATACTGTGTGAGCTTCCATTGGTGGGAAGCAAAATCAAAGTGAAGGCAAAAGGACAAGGTACAGGAGGTATCAGGTTACTGTAGAGGATAATATTGCCAGCAGAGATTTTCCTGCATGCACCAGAGCTTTTTCATCGGGTCTATATTAAAACACCGAACATTCAAAATGTCGAGTGTTCTAATATCGAACCCTACCAATCGAAAATACCAAACATCGAACGTTCAGAACAGCGAATTTTTTCCTAGGGAAAAAATTTGCTGTTCCAAAACACATACACACAACACAAGCTCACCAAACAAACAGCAATCCACACACATAAACCTAAAATCTTATACCTAACCCTACACTAAACTATACACACACCACTAACTATCCACTTACCTTAACCCAAACCCTAACCATAAGGTCCGTCACTATCGCACAGTCACCTCACCCGCACCCTCACCCTAACTCACCTAACCCGCCCTAACCATCATGTCCACACAATCGCACACATACCTAACCCGCACCCTAACTCTAACTCACCTAACCCGCCCTAGCCCTCATGTCCACACAATTGCACACATACCTAACCTGCACTCAATTGCAAACTTACCAGAACCCGACCCGTAACTTTCCAACAGAGCGCTGAAAATACCAAAGCAACAGAAATGGTATTGTTGCAGAAACAAGGAAACTGCTTCTTCGATATTTTCAGCGTTCACTGAAAATAGGTTGGTATTAGAACACTCGACATTTTAAATGTTTGATGTTCTAATATAGACCCTTTTTCATCTACCTCCTATTATGTTGCTCAACACTGTACTCTGAGCAACATACTGGGTGGGGAGTGACTCTCTGCAGTGAGATGTGCAACACAACTGTGCAGGCCACTGTTGCTGTCATACCTCTTAACTTCCTAGCGCAAGAAATATGGGCAAAAAATAATATAATGGGAGAACAATTTTCATTAACCACCTTCTCACTGATCTCAAGGTATCCAATCTAATTATATATGCAGATGTTCTAGTATCCTTCCAGTCTACTCAAAATCACATAACAATGATTTATAACATTCAACTTATTCCAAACAATCTCCACACCTGGTTTATTGGCATGCAATTAATACTTTCTGTGAAAAAAGACTACAGAAATGTTCTTTGGCACAACTCTGAAGCTTAAATGTCTTCCTAATCTTGCAGTCCACTTATGTGCAATGGTTACAACACTGAAAGTGTATTCAACCTAAATACTTGGGCCTTACGTGGGCCATCACTAAATAAATGTATGCACATCTATAACATAAAGTCAAAGACAGATTCAAAAATAAATGGCTGTCACAGAATCTCCCACTTCCTCACCCCTGAAGGAAGAGCAGCTATTGGCAAAAATAGGTTCACAGGTTCATAGGTTCATAGGTTGGTACTAGGCTATCAGCCCTAGGGCCTATACAAGCCTAGCCATAACAATTTCCTGGCTATTTCTTCCCACACTATTTACTTCCCTGGACCCCTGTCTAGCAGGGTGACTGACGTGATCCCCAGGGTGAATTTCCTTTCTCCCATCCAGTCGTCAAGGTTCCTTTTGAAGAGGGCCAAAGAGGCACTATGCTTGACATGTATGGGCAATCTATTCCAGAGTCTGGGGAGTCTCTGGGTCAGGAACCTATCCCTCCAGCATGTTTTGTTTATTGTGATGACAAGGTTTAGATCCCTGGAGCATGTGGCTCTGAGGGATTGGGATTTCTTTAAGTGTAGCATGTCCAACAGCTCTGGGTTTGACATGGCCTTGTATATTAAGCAGAGATCGCCTCTGAGTAGACGATATGTGGCAGAGTATAGCTGGTGTTTTTTAAGGTGGTCAGCGTAGGGCATCTGCTTTAAGCCTCTGATTCTTTTAGTGAGGTATTTCTGCGGCCTTTCCAGTTGTTGCAGATGTCTTAAGAGGTACATACCAAATGGGGCGTTGTATTCTATAATGGGTCTAATGAGGGGATGAGTACAATGGGACAATGACCTCCTTTTTTCTGTATGAAAAGCCCTTAGTGATGAGGTGTGCCACATAGAAGGATTTCCTGACTATTGTGGCAATGTGGTTATCAAAGGTGAGACCACTGTCCACCTGTGTCCCTAAGTCTCTTATTACACTTTCGGTGTTTAGTGTACTGCCACCTATATGGTAATTCACAGGTACATGTTTTTTCCCAAAGGGGATAACTATACATTTCTTGGCATTGAGCTTGAGCCCACGGCTCTGGCACCAAGTATCTGTTTCTGTAAGGCCCTTTTGTAGAGTATCCACATAATTTGGAGATTCAGTAATGGCTCCCAGTTTGCAGTCATCTGCGAACTTTGTTAGCCAGAGTCCCTTAGTGTTGGCCTGTACTTCAGAGAAGTAGATGCCAAAAAAGAGCGGTCCCAGGACTGAACCCTGAGGTACTCCACTTGTCACTTGTCTGGAGCTGGATTTGGAGTCGGTTACTTTTACAGTGTGGGTTCTATCAGTAAGCCAGTTAGCAACCCATTGAGTGACGTGGGGATTATTGCCCAGCTTAGTAAGTTTATCTATGATTCCAGAGTGGGGGATGGTGTCAAAGGTCTTGGCAAGGTCTAGATAGGCTGTGTGAACCACATTACCCTTGTCCATGGCTCTGGAGACTGATTCAAAGAAGTCAATCAGGTTCAGGAGACAAGATCGGCCCTTCACGAACCCAAACTGGGTGGGTCCAGTGTTTGAAGGTTGCCAATGTCTTTGTTTATAAGTTCCATGATAATATGCTCCATGGCCTTGCAGATAAGGCTCGTCAGACTGATGGGATGATAGTTTCTGGGATCCAAGATGGATCCCCCTTGTGGAGTGGGATAACTGTAGCTTTGCGCCACTCAGTGGGCACGAAACCTGAGGTGAGGCTATGATTAAACATGACACTTAGCTGAGGTGCCAGTTCATATTGTAGTTCATGAAGTACAAAGCCTGGGATGTCATCTGGTCCCATGGATGCTGTATTCTTGGCTTTGGAGAGTGCGTTTTTTACGTGTGTGGCCGTTATTGCCAGAATTTGGCAATCTTCCAGTACTGAGATGGGCCATTTAGGGAGTGAGAGGGGGGTGAAGTTGGCACTGAATCGATATGCCAGGATATTGGCAATATCCTTCGGATCAGTATATTTAATGTCATTCTGTTTTAGCTCAGAGCAGATCTGAGCATTGCCATTTAGATTCTTGACATAGTTATAGAATGCCTTTTGGATGTCTTTGGAATCTTTGGCAATTTTATTTTCGTAACTAGCTTTGGAGGATTTTATGAAGGATCTCAGTTTCTTACTGAGGCTGGTAAGGGAGTTTTTTGCATCCTGGGATTTTCCTTGTTTCTGCAACAGTTTCTTCCTTTTGTTGTAAAATTTGTTTATGACAGGGGACCACCAGATTGGCTTCATTTTTTTGGATGAGAGCATCTTGGTTCTATTTGGGATGGCACAATTCATACATGAGTGGATGTGCTCGTACAGTGCCTTAGTGTAGGATTCAGCAGTTGAACTTTCAGATCCTGTCTGCATGGGTGTCATGAAGTTTGTCACTTCTGACTTGAGTAGCATGAAGTTGGCTTTTGAGAAGTTTTTTATGGAGGTTTCCTTACTGGGGGGTGGGATGTGGATGTTAAGGGTGATTAGCTTATGGTCAAACCTGACCAACGAGGGGGTGACCATAGGTGTGGAGCATTGACTTCCCATGTTGGTAATGACCAGGTCTAGGATATTGGAGCCCCTGGTGGGACTATGGATTAGTTGACCCAGGGCATTGGAATTTATGAATTCCAAGAACCATTGGGCAAAGATGTTGGTACACGAGTAGTTTTCCCAGTTAATGGCAGGGTAGTTAAAATCACCCAGTATTAGGGTGTTTCGTTCTATCTTAATATTTCCCAGTAAGTTTAGAAAGGTGTAGTGAGAATCTTGGGGCATGGTGGGGTATCTGTAGCATGCTACAATTTGGATTGCAGTCTTACCTAGTGTTAATTGTACCTGGAGAATTTCAGATGCATTGTGTTGGGCAACTAGGCTGGTGGTGTGAATATCCTGGTAAATATTGACACTCCTCCACCTTTAATATTTCGGTTCTGGTTTGGTGGCCAAAAAGTGTGGTAGGAGTTGTAGCCTGGTATTGCAGGGGTGCTCTCTGGAGCCTTGAACCAGGTCTCAGTTACTGCACAGATATCAATGTTCTCCATTTTTAGTAGTGCCTCAAGAGAGTGCATTTTGAGGTTTAGACTTCTAGCATTGAGTAGCATTACCTTCAGATTTTGTATGCTTAGTGCCTGTCTAAGATCACCAGGTATGCCCATCTCTCCTGACTCCACCAGACTAACTTCATATTACGCTTGAGGCTAGAGACATCATGAAAAAGCATCATACTGTTGCCATGGGAATATTTGTTCTCTTTTGTTCCTCATTCCTGCTTGTATCTGTTAACAGTTCAAGGCTGTGATATGTTTTAGTAATAACAGTTGCACCAAAGTAGCTTTGTGCTGTTGGCAGTAGGTAAGAGCAAAATAAGTTGTGATGTAAGGTTGAAAGAAGCCTTATTTTTCCAGTGTATAATTATGATTTTACGTGAAATTGCCAATAGTGACCATAGGATTTTAGTGTCTTTTTTTGGTACACAGTTTGGAATAGGAGAGTTGAATAAAATTAAAGACTTTGTTAATTGAAAATTATCATTATAAACAGTCTGAAAAAAATAGTTAATGGATTTCCAGTACATATTGAGACATATACATTCATAAAAAACATGCTGCCAATCTGCTTTTATCTTGGTATGGCATCTCCAACATTGATCTTCAATAGAATACATTTTGGCTAACCTATGTGGTGTATAGAAACTTCTGTGTAGATATCTCCAAGTGAATAATTGCCAGTATTTTGATAATGTAGAAAATTTGGAAGATTTTAGAATATTACTTTTTTCTTCTTCAACTGGAGGATGGTTGTTTATTAAAGTATCCCTTTGCCTTTTGATGGTCAGTTGTGCAGGAGGGAAAAATGATCCTTAAAAAAAAGAAAGCAAGAAAGGGCAACCTGCTCTTGATTCAAACAACCTACAATTGCTTAAATTTTGCAAATCCTAAATAATATGCTGTATTTACATGTCTTATTTCAGTCATACATCAAATAAATAGCATCATTAAGGTTGTATTTAATGTAAACTGTTTTGTCCTATACTTTCCCCATACCTCTTACCTATCCCTGATTTTACAGATGATCCTGATTTTGTCTCTTATTTTTTCCATTTCAACTGTAAAATTTTTGAATTTCTGGTAAATCACTGAGGATTACATTCAGTCAGTCAGTAATGTCATATATTAGCATTTTATAATTCATATTATACAGAAAATGCATGCTGGTGCAAAACTTGTTGTTATATTAATCTTGTGAGTGAATTAAAGTAAGATTTAAAATGTATCCCTGATTTTGGGAATTTGTTCCCCGCCCTCTTTATTTCAGGCTTTACCCAGAATTCCTGGAAAAGGCAGTTGAGAGATATGACTTTACCTTTCTACTCACTCAGAAACACTGTACATTTCTTGTGTATTGTGTATGTATATATTGCTTCATACAAAGTTTGTAGACTTCTATACATTTTATACTCTGGGTTAATTGTACTAAAAATGATGGGACTAAAAGCTTCTTGGGAATGCATGTCTAGGCTTCTTAATATCATCACTGATCATTGGCCTTGTAAGTATCTGTGATCTTAATAATAATAATATTGTTTGTTAACTAGGTAGGTTCACTGGATGCACAGCCTCTTTTCAGTGACAACGCAGGAGCAATGCCTGGTTAAATGACTTGTTCAAGGTCACACAGTATAAACCCTGTACTACAGGAACTATAGCTCACAAACTTAACCTTTGCACCAACTGCCAGCCATAACCTATGAGTTTATATTGCCTGAAGATGGTATAAGTGTACATTTTGTCTCAGATGTAATGCCTGAGTGGTGGCTGAAATGGGTCCTTTTGGAATTAGTCTACTATCACACTTATCAGACAAATGAATAAAAAAAAGTAATGCCAGAAATAACATGCTAAGCCATATATGCATTTAATGAGTAATTATTATAAGTCCATTTTGACGGAAGTGGTGTACCTGTACCCCAGGCCACTTTGTAAAACACTGTATCTGCATTTTTGATCCAAGGTGCATATTAAAATTTTCCTTGTACTATGAGCAGATCACATAATTCCTGGAAGCTGTTAATGGGTAAGTGCAGTTTCCTTAACAGCACATCAACAACCAGGGAAATTGCTGGTTCTTTCTTAATTGACAAGAATATGAATGGTGCAACACAGTGCTAGTCATGTATAACGTGCGCATAACTTAGTGAGCCTGCTCAGGAAATGTGAAAAGCACTGATTCATTTCTTACTGTCATCTGCCTGTAGCAGTTTCTCAAGGAGGCTGTTTGCCAAGACAGATTAAAAAATACAAAGTTCAGATCCTCGCCAGGGAGCTCAGGATGTTGTTTATGCTGCAGCATATCCTGTTTTTTTTCCTTTGTTAATATGACTGTCCTTCCAGGTGCATCTCACAGCTCCTAGATTTCCCACCCTATTTCAGAGCTGAAAGAGCATCTTAAATCACTAAGATTATCTGAGAAGGCTTATTCTCATTGTCAGTTCTTAAAATAAAATTAATGGGTATCACTCACCTGTTCTTATTTTAGAGATGGAGGGTTGCATTGTAGCATTCATTCAACAACTGCACACAGCAGAGACTTGCGTAGAACAGGTATCCATGCCCTTGAAGTTAATGAGTTCTTGGGGGGGAAACAAAAAGAGCTCTCTCTTGTTGTATAAATTTGCCAGTTACTGCAAATCAAATCAGAAACCCCTTAATTCATGTACATCCAGGCATTAGCTGAAGTATTTAATTATGAAAAAGTGAAAACAAAATCCATGACAGAGCCTTTGACCTGTTGAAACTATTCTCAAGTATCATTTCCAGTGCTGATAACTTCAGATATCTCACTGAATAATAGCAGTAAACATATATTTATTTATTTATTTATTGCATTTTATTAACTGGCTTGACGGAACAGAGCAGAGCCCATTTTCAGAGGTGCCATGAAACAGCATTTGAAGGAATAACAGCATATTAAAAAGCAAAACATTATTTAAAGAAAAACATAGGAGAGCTGACCTGTAAATATTATATCGTATGCAGGGCAGTATGATGAAGCAGCGACACAACATAGAAACTTTGGAGTAACTTTTAATAATAACAGTTGCACCAAAGTAGCTTTGTGCTGTTGGCGGTAGGTAAGAGCAAAATAAGTTGTGATGTAAGGTTGAAAGAAGTAGAAGTGCCCACTAATTTCTAGATACTGTTGTAGAAAGAGCTTGCAGGAAGAGTAGAGAATATGGAATGTAACACGTCTAACAGCCTATACACATCCTTACAATCTACAGCATTTGTTGGAAAATCAAGTTAAAAAGCATAATAGAAACAAATGCAAATACTTTGTGAGCAATAATCACTATTTTAAAAGGAATAGGATCATCAGTAAAATGTCTTCTCTGCAGTAACATCAGTGCAGCCATCGTCTTTATGTCAGTGCTATAATATATGATAATGCAACAATCCCAGAATGATATTTTCAGTGCTATAATATATGATAATGCACACAAACCCAGAATGATATTTTCAGTGCTATAATATATGATAATGCACACAAACCCAGAATGATATTTTCAGTGCTATAATATATGATAATGCACACAAACCCAGAATGATATTTTCAGTGCTATAATATATGATAATGCACACAATCCCAGAATGATATTTTCAGTGCTATAATATATGATAATGCAACAAACCCAGAATGATATTTTCAGTGCTATAATATATGATAATGCACACAAACCCAGAATGATATTTTCAGTGCTATAATATATGATAATGCACACAATCCCAGAATGATATTTTCAGTGCTATAATATATGATAATGCAACAAACCCAGAATGATATTTTCAGTGCTATAATATATGATAATGCACACAAACCCAGAATGATATTTTCAGTGCTATAATATATGATAATGCACAAACCCAGAATGATATTTTCAGTGCTATAATATATGATAATGCACACAAACCCAGAATGATATTTTCAGTGCTATAATATATGATAATGCACACAAACCCAGAATGATATTTTCAGTGCTATAATATATGATAATGCACACAAACCCAGAATGATATTTTCAGTGCTATAATATATGATAATGCACACAAACCCAGAATGATATTTTCAGTGCTATAATATATGATAATGCACACAAACCCAGAATGATATTTTCAGTGCTATAATATATGATAATGCGCACAAACCCAGAATGATATTTTCAGTGCTATAATATATGATAATGCACACAAACCCAGAATATTTTCAGTGCTATAATATATGATAATGCACACAAACCCAGAATGATATTTTCAGTGCTATAATATATGATAATGCACACAAACCCAGAATGATATTTTCAGTGCTATAATATATGATAATGCACACAAACCCAGAATGATATTTTCAGTGCTATAATATATGATAATGCACACAAACCCAGAATGATATTTTCAGTGCTATAATATATGATAATGCACACAAACCCAGAATGATATTTTCAGTGCTATAATATATGATAATGCACACAAACCCAGAATGATATTTTCAGTGCTATAATATATGATAATGCACACAAACCCAGAATGATATTTTCAGTGCTATAATATATGATAATGCACACAAACCCAGAATGATATTTTCAGTGCTATAATATATGATAATGCACACAAACCCAGAATGATATTTTCAGTGCTATAATATATGATAATGCACACAAACCCAGAATGATATTTTCAGTGCTATAATATATGATAATGCACACAAACCCAGAATGATATTTTCAGTGCTATAATATATGATAATGCACACAAACCCAGAATGATATTTTCAGTGCTATAATATATGATAATGCACACAAACCCAGAATGATATTTTCAGTGCTATAATATATGATAATGCACACAAACCCAGAATGATATTTTCAGTGCTATAATATATGATAATGCACACAAACCCAGAATGATATTTTCAGTGCTATAATATATGATAATGCACACAAACCCAGAATGATATTTTCAGTGCTATAATATATGATAATGCACACAAACCCAGAATGATATTTTCAGTGCTATAATATATGATAATGCACACAAACCCAGAATGATATTTTCAGTGCTATAATATATGATAATGCACACAATCCCAGAATGATATTTTCAGTGCTATAATATATGATAATGCAACAAACCCAGAATGATATTTTCAGTGCTATAATATATGATAATGCACACAAACCCAGAATGATATTTTCAGTGCTATAATATATGATAATGCAACAAACCCAGAATGATATTTTCAGTGCTATAATATATGATAATGCAACAAACCCAGAATGATATTTTCAGTGCTATAATATATGATAATGCACACAAACCCAGAATGATATTTTCAGTGCTATAATATATGATAATGCACACAAACCCAGAATGATATTTTCAGTGCTATAATATATGATAATGCACACAAACCCAGAATGATATTTTCAGTGCTATAATATATGATAATGCACACAAACCCAGAATGATATTTTCAGTGCTATAATATATGGTAATGCACACAAACCCAGAATGATATTTTCAGTGCTATAATATATGGTAATGCACACAAACCCAGAATGATATTTTCAGTGCTATAATATATGATAATGCACACAAACCCAGAATGATATTTTCAGTGCTATAATATATGATAATGCACACAAACCCAGAATGATATTTTCAGTGCTATAATATATGATAATGCACACAAACCCAGAATGATATTTTCAGTGCTATAATATATGATAATGCACACAAACCCAGAATGATATTTTCAGTGCTATAATATATGATAATGCACACAAACCCAGAATGATATTTTCAGTGCTATAATATATGATAATGCACACAAACCCAGAATGATATTTTCAGTGCTATAATATATGATAATGCACACAAACCCAGAATGATATTTTCAGTGCTATAATATATGATAATGCACACAAACCCAGAATGATATTTTCAGTGCTATAATATATGATAATGCACACAAACCCAGAATGATATTTTCAGTGCTATAATATATGATAATGCACACAAACCCAGAATGATATTTTCAGTGCTATAATATATGATAATGCACACAAACCCAGAATGATATTTTCAGTGCTATAATATATGATAATGCACACAAACCCAGAATGATATTTTCAGTGCTATAATATATGATAATGCACACAAACCCAGAATGATATTTTCAGTGCTATAATATATGATAATGCACACAAACCCAGAATGATATTTTCAGTGCTATAATATATGATAATGCACACAAACCCAGAATGATATTTTCAGTGCTATAATATATGATAATGCACACAAACCCAGAATGATATTTTCAGTGCTATAATATATGATAATGCACACAAACCCAGAATGATATTTTCAGTGCTATAATATATGATAATGCAACAAACCCAGAATGATATTTTCAGTGCTATAATATATGATAATGCACACAAACCCAGAATGATATTTTCAGTGCTATAATATATGATAATGCACACAAACCCAGAATGATATTTTCAGTGCTATAATATATGATAATGCACACAAACCCAGAATGATATTTTCAGTGCTATAATATATGATAATGCACACAAACCCAGAATGATATTTTCAGTGCTATAATATATGATAATGCACACAAACCCAGAATGATATTTTCAGTGCTATAATATATGATAATGCACACAAACCCAGAATGATATTTTCAGTGCTATAATATATGATAATGCACACAAACCCAGAATGATATTTTCAGTGCTATAATATATGATAATGCACACAAACCCAGAATGATATTTTCAGTGCTATAATATATGATAATGCACACAAACCCAGAATGATATTTTCAGTGCTATAATATATGATAATGCACACAAACCCAGAATGATATTTTCAGTGCTATAATATATGATAATGCACACAAACCCAGAATGATATTTTCAGTGCTATAATATATGATAATGCACACAAACCCAGAATGATATTTTCAGTGCTATAATATATGATAATGCACACAAACCCAGAATGATATTTTCAGTGCTATAATATATGATAATGCACACAATCCCAGAATGATATTTTCAGTGCTATAATATATGATAATGCAACAAACCCAGAATGATATTTTCAGTGCTATAATATATGATAATGCACACAATCCCAGAATGATATTTTCAGTGCTATAATATATGATAATGCAACAAACCCAGAATGATATTTTCAGTGCTATAATATATGATAATGCACACAATCCCAGAATGATATTTTCAGTGCTATAATATATGATAATGCAACAAACCCAGAATGATATTTTCAGTGATATAATATATGGTAATGCACACAAACCCAGAATGATATTTTCAGTGCTATAATATATGATAATGCACACAAACCCAGAATGATATTTTCAGTGCTATAATATATGATAATGCACACAAACCCAGAATGATATTTTCAGTGCTATAATATATGATAATGCACACAAACCCAGAATGATATTTTCAGTGCTATAATATATGATAATGCACACAAACCCAGAATGATATTTTCAGTGCTATGATATATGATAATGCACACAAACCCAGAATGATATTTTCAGTGCTATAATATATGATAATGCACACAAACCCAGAATGATATTTTCAGTGCTATAATATATGATAATGCACACAAACCCAGAATGATATTTTCAGTGCTATAATATATGATAATGCACACAAACCCAGAATGATATTTTCAGTGCTATAATATATGATAATGCACACAAACCCAGAATGATATTTTCAGTGCTATAATATATGATAATGCACACAAACCCAGAATGATATTTTCAGTGTTATAATATATGATAATGCACACAATCCCAGAATGATATTTTCAGTGCTATAATATATGATAATGCAACAAACCCAGAATGATATTTTCAGTGCTATAATATATGATAATGCACACAATCCCAGAATGATATTTTCAGTGCTATAATATATGATAATGCAACAAACCCAGAATGATATTTTCAGTGCTATAATATATGATAATGCAACAAACCCAGAATGATATTTTCAGTGCTATAATATATGATAATGCACACAAACCCAGAATGATATTTTCAGTGCTATAATATATGATAATGCACACAAACCCAGAATGATATTTTCAGTGCTATAATATATGATAATGCACACAAACCCAGAATGATATTTTCAGTGCTATAATATATGATAATGCACACAAACCCAGAATGATATTTTCAGTGCTATAATATATGATAATGCACACAAACCCAGAATGATATTTTCAGTGCTATAATATATGATAATGCACACAAACCCAGAATGATATTTTCAGTGCTATAATATATGATAATGCAACAAACCCAGAATGATATTTTCAGTGCTATAATATATGATAATGCACACAAACCCAGAATGATATTTTCAGTGCTATAATATATGATAATGCACACAAACCCAGAATGATATTTTCAGTGCTATAATATATGATAATGCACACAAACCCAGAATGATATTTTCAGTGCTATAATATATGATAATGCACACAAACCCAGAATGATATTTTCAGTGCTATAATATATGATAATGCACACAAACCCAGAATGATATTTTCAGTGCTATAATATATGATAATGCACACAAACCCAGAATGATATTTTCAGTGCTATAATATATGATAATGCACACAAACCCAGAATGATATTTTCAGTGCTATAATATATGATAATGCAACAAACCCAGAATGATATTTTCAGTGCTATAATATATGATAATGCACACAAACCCAGAATGATATTTTCAGTGCTATAATATATGATAATGCACACAAACCCAGAATGATATTTTCAGTGCTATAATATATGATAATGCAACAAACCCAGAATGATATTTTCAGTGCTATAATATATGATAATGCACACAAACCCAGAATGATATTTTCAGTGCTATAATATATGATAATGCACACAAACCCAGAATGATATTTTCAGTGCTATAATATATGATAATGCACACAAACCCAGAATGATATTTTCAGTGCTATAATATATGATAATGCACACAAACCCAGAATGATATTTTCAGTGCTATAATATATGATAATGCACACAAACCCAGAATGATATTTTCAGTGCTATAATATATGATAATGCACACAAACCCAGAATGATATTTTCAGTGCTATATGATAATGCACACAAACCCAGAATGATATTTTCAGTGCTATAATATATGATAATGCACACAAACCCAGAATGATATTTTCCACTGAAGTTTCACAAACAAAACTGTCATATCTTGGAAACTCTATAACCTAGGTTTATATTGTTGACATACTTTTATTACCAGTTACAAGCTTTTACATTATAGCAAGAAATTCTTCTCTGAGTGCTTGTTTATTGAGATACTTCAGAAATATGAAAAATCATGCTTAATTGTTCAATTAGTGATATAAATAGCACTGAATGTCTCTCAAGATGTGCAGCACACAGTGCAAATATCAATGACAGCTTTGTTTTCAAAGCCTTAGCTAGCTTGTGTAATGCCCAGTGCAGTTTCCCAATCTGGCAGACCCCCCCTCAAAAAAAAAACACAAAAAGGTAATTTGCTTGAAACCGGAGCAAAACACTTGCTACGAATGTAACAAGAGGCTTGCTACAGTAACTTTACCTCACACAAAGTGGCTCATAATTTCAGCCCTGACCACAAAATCAGTATTGGCATCCCTAATACTATACCATCCACAACTGCCGATCAAGCCCTTACCACCTTGCACCTAGAGCAGCTGCCCCCTAGCTCCACCCAATATAAGCTTCTTGCATCTGTGCTCAACATCCTGTAAAGTTTCAACTGAAGCCATGCAAAAGTTTATGTCACTCGGTTTTGTAATTTAATATCTTCACTACTAGCAAGCAAATTAAAATTTATTGAATATAGTGTACGATAAGCAGACACTGTCAATATATTTTAGTCATCCACCATTGTATTTCACATCATACACCTCAATAACATGTAATTCTTGCAGTTTTGAAAATATGAAAGTAATTTAAATATGACTAAATGGTGGTGGTGCTGCGATAGCGTTGTCGCCTCATAGCAAGACGTTGTCCCGTTCGATTCTCAGCTAGAGCGTCTTCTGTGTGGAGGCATACTTGAATGGGGCGTGCCTTCGTTGAAGGTTGTGCATCAGGGCTGGTAACCCGGTACGTAAAAATCCACTACCAATCATTAGCGGATCGGAGTTCTGCTGTGGCGACCCCTAACCGGGAAAAGCCGAAAGACACATTCAAACAATAAAACTATAGACCATAGCCTATGCTTTTACTCTGCAGCCAAAGTCTGGAACAAAATCCCTATAGATATCAAATCAATATGTAGCATTCATCTGCTCAAACACTCTTTAAAAGAATTCCTGTTGAAATCCTGGCTCTGTACTTACATTACTCCTGGCTTAAACTATTTTTATTATTCTCCTCTCTTTTTTCTATCTTCTTATTCTGCTACGCCCCCATCTTATTTCTATTCCTCCTTTTTTTTCCTCATTATCTCCACCTCTGTCTGACATTGTATATTCCCTATTCTCCACTTTACTTCAGCTTTCTCTCTCTCTCTCTGCCTTTTCTTATTCCTCTTAGGTGACATATCAGCTTATTCTAATGACGTTTACCAGTTTTATCTAACCTACTGTTTACCTTGTAGTATACTTTTATTCATTGTATATATATATATATATATATATATATATATATATATATATATGTATATATATATTCTTGCAGTTATTTATATTGATCTTTTATAATTTATTTTTCACATGCAATTTAATTCTTGATATTTGTTTTGATTTTTCACTGCTGTATACTTCTACTTTTATCTCAGATGTTTTAGTTATGCAAACAATTTTCTCATTTGTAGCCTTTCTCCCCGGGTCTCCACTGAAAATTGGTCTCATGCCCAGTTGGACAAATAAGTGTCACATAAATAAATAACAAGTGACACAAATTGATTAGTTCCACTGCAGAACATTCTAGAATAACAATCAGTATTATTTTATTACTTTAGCAAAGGATTCTTTTGATATTCTGTTTTTAATTGAAATGTTGTTCAGTAGTACTAGTACGCCACTGATCATCCAAGGTTTCTGCGGGCGTCATACTTATAGGTCTAATAGGAGGAGGGGGAGAAGTATCCATTTATAGTTCTACTAAGTGTACTTCTCTATTAGTTTCAAGTGATGACATTCCAGAGTTTATGATTGTGAAATTAACTGATGATGGTGGAAATAAGAATGTGACCCGGTTCTATCATTCACCAAATGGATCTAATGATCTAGACATTGTGTTAAGTCAACAAATATTTTCCTGCTTTGAGAAGAACTAGGATATAGTCGCTGGTGATTTGATTGCTGACATTGCTGATTGATCAATATCTCTATTATCTAGTAAACTGGATAATAAGATTTTAAGTGTTGTGTATATCATGGGGATACTCATAGACTGTAACAGAGAATATCAGGTGAAGTAAGGCACTTGATGCAGTCTGGCTCCTATATAAATTAAAATCTAAATATTGCAGCGTGTCTCAGTAGTTGGAGAATTCAGATCATTTGTGTCAATTTTGAAAATATGGATTTTAGCTTATCAATAGGCAATGAAAAGGTGCAGGCAAAAAAATTCCATAAATCAGATTTTGCAGCTATTAAAACCAATATTTTACACTCATAAGCAACCCAGACAATAAAGGTCCAAACACTGACCCCTGGGAGACACCACATTTGATGGCCACATAATTTGAGAACGTATTCTTAATCTTAACTCTACTTTTCTGCTCTATCAACCAGTTTATAATCCATCTCTTTACAAAATTGTTCATGTCTGACATACCCAATGAGTCAGTGAAAACAGAATGTATTCCCCAGAGGTCAATGTTTGGACCTTTGTTGTCTGGGTTGCTTATTAGTGATAGTCCAACATCTAAACAAATTTGTTTGAGTAAATTTGCTGACAATTTAAAGGCTGGAGGTACAATAACACATATAGTGGAACATCATTGTTTGTAAACCTATTTGGATAAGTATCCATCACTCGCTAGATGTTCACAGAAACACAGACATGCACATTTAGGCAGACACTTAAACACTTACACAAATACACAAATATGCCCAATCAGACACATGCACATATACAGATATACACATCTGCTGTCAGCATATTCAGCATCCCTTATTTTCCCATCTACATCAAGCATAGATCATGTCTGGTAACAGTCATTAGACACACACACTGGCAGATGCATACTTACAAACATACTGTCATAGCAAATTCTCAGGTGTACCAACCCCCATTACATACACACACACACACACACACACACACACACACACACACACACACACACACACACACACACACACACACACATATAGGGTCTATATTATTTCAGCGAACTCTTAAAATAGCAAACGCAGTTTAATCGACCCAATAAAGTCAAAATCCCTAAATTCCAAACACACAGAACAGTGATTTTTTTTTCCCAGGGGAAAAAATCGCTGTTCCGTGTGTTTGGGATTTACGGATTTTGACTTTATTGGGTCGATTAAACTGCGTTTGCTATTTTAAGAGTTCGCTGAAATAATATAGACCCCCACACAGATGCACACAAACACACACACACACACACACACACACACACACACACACACACACACACACAAGCACACTGTTATTTCATATTACCTTAGTGGCAATCTGAACAGGGAGAAGCTATTTCACTTTACCATGCTCAGATTCTCAGATAAATGGATAAATGGATTTGTGTAGCTAGACTAACAGGCACACACACACATTTTGTACACTGTTCTGCAGAGACTTTGCATAGTACAGACATCTGTGACTTGTTGTACTGCAAAATAATCCTTTCACACCAATCCATAATGATGTGCAGGAACACAAGATCCATACTCCACACATATGTATTACCACATACACATTCAGATCCAAAACCCCATAACGGTCAGTATAGTAGCGCTGTGCTACAAAACATCAAGATTTGTATGAGTCAGGAACCCTTTGCATACTACACAAAGTCACGTGCACAGCTTTCCTTAGTATGCACACTGTCCGTGAATTCTAATCTATATGTCAAGACAGCAAGAACAAACAGAAAAAAGTGAATGACTGAAAACCTAGCAGAGGATTATATGAACTTAATGGGTGAATGTACAGTCTCAGCAGAATCCTCAACAGGGGAAACTGAGTGTGACGTTACAGGAGGTAATAAAAACCACATTTTTTGTGGAATTGGAAAACACTATGACTGCCATCTGCACTCACTGATGATCTCTTAATCAGTATAGATACAGGCAGTTTGACTGATGCTTTCTTTGTGAACCTCACTAAAACTTTGACCTGCTTAATCACTATGTACTCCAAATCATTCTCAGCCATAGGCATTGGTAACAGTGCAACAGGCTGATTTAAAAACTTTATGTTTAACAGAAATTTTGTATGCCCTTTCTTCTCAAGTCATTGTTTTCGCCATTAAATTTTACTCTGCATTCATTAACAGACGTCTGACTACCACCCGTCCAATAATGTTACACACTACCGATATAGTTATTTATAGATCAGACCCCCACCCCTGCAAAAGTTAAAAATAGTTTCTAGAATGGGATCTTGCCCATCCTGACACCTTACTAAACCACACGCATTTTATTCTCAACCAGAAAAAGCTACAGCTATGTTATTTGTGACCAAACAAATGCTAGTCCATTCCCTAACAGACTGGGAAATCGAAATCAACTTTACTAATACTATCAAGATCATTTTCCTATCCTTATATTTAAGAACATGGATCTGGCCGAATGAACATTAAATGTCCAGCATCACCTAGAAATGACAAAAGCAAAAATTACTGAAAAGTAGTGAGACTGCCATATATTTTATGGGACAGAGATATCATACAGGTGTTGGTTGACAAATGTGTGAGTTTCTTATATTGTTGGACCCTAATGTCTTTGTAGCTTTTACCATATTTATTATGGGAGCATTCTATAGACAAACAAGGAACACACTAGGTATATCACAGGTGTCAGCCTGCACAGTTGATTTAGTTTCCTGGTACACTACTTCCACATATGAATAAGCATATCTATTTCCCCAGTAAATCAGGGAAGACAGCCACCACCATCCATGGCTTTTATGACATTATTTACCTGTCTGAAGTACTGGGTGCTGTAGATTTTTCCACAGATACCAGACTTAGTATCATTACATGAATGAGTGCTTCTTTTCTTATTGATCACTAGTATGCAATTCTGAGGATGTTGCAGCGCAGATTGTCTTTGCACTACCTTGGGGATTTCTCTTTTCCCCAAAACAGGACAATTTCACAGTTGGTATATTTAAGTATTATGGGGTATGGTGGCACACTTGCTCCACATGTGCGGTGCTGAGGGCTTGTCCACTGTAAAAAAAAAGCTTTTTTTGTTACTTCTTAGTTTTAAATGTGAGTCACATTCAAGTGTTTCTGAGTATTGTGGTTACTCCTTTATGAGGCAATCACAAACCCTTCAGACCTTCATTAGGAAACTATTACACAACTGTGGAAATAAATCTCCACTTGGTATCTGTGGACAGTGATAAGTCAACAGCAAGGGCTACCATTCCATCAATTGCAAGGTAGTGTTCAACACAGGGATGATAAGCAATATACCTGAACAACACCCTGGATGTGTCTATGAATCCCACATCTGGTGTATGATCCATCTATATTACTGATTCCTGTATAGGAAAATTCCACAGGAACACCTAGATGGTAAGTACAGATGCCATTGTGAGCAAACATATACAGAGCTAAAGACAAAATGCACATATTTTCAACCCCCCATGTTCATACTGTGTTACAGGTGATGGAGGATATCCATTGGACCCCTACTTGAAGATAGCTGTAAGGAGCCCACGCAGCATTGGTAAACAATTTACAACACCATCCCTGCCCAAACCAGAAACTTTGTATTGTGTGTTCCACCACTAAATAGATCTGCTTAGCCCTGCAGCACACCTCCTACCACTGCTTGCAAGATGTTCATATCATGCATGCTAAATGACATGATCACCAGTCATCTGTCCAAGGAACCTCCAGCATAGGTTGTCAAAGCCATTGGCACATCAGCATTATCCAGCATGCAGTGCAACTGAGAGACAGCAAACAGCCTCCCCACCACTACAATTCCAGACAGTGATGAGCACGCTACTCAGTAGCACAGGTGAAGCTCCACCATCTCATCCAACTCTATGGTCCCATAATGATCCCATTGTGACAGTGCAATTTCACATAGATCGAGCATCATACATGCTCTATCAGTTAAAGGCAATGGTTAGCAGTGCATGGCTAAGTCACACTGTGCATAAGATATCTCATACAAGGGCTATGGAATGGGTAACAGTCATCATTATATGTACAGGTGCCAAAGGACACAATGACATATGGGTGACATCACAAGGGAGGTGGTGGCTGTATGAGACTATGACTGGGATGGGGTGTTACTATATGACTGTGATCTGGGGCCACTACATTATTTTTTTTGTGACAGGACTTCAGGCCCCATGTCACCAAAACCTGTATAGATTCCACTTGAAAGGTGTCATATCCTGGGAGGCTGGCAGTAATCAACACTCACGATGTGGAGGTCATGGAGAGAGATAATGATATAGGTCTAGATTAGCAGGAGCAGGCTGTGTACCTTAAAAATGTTCCCCAGTGTGACCATCCCATGTACATACCCAACCCAACCATGGACAACACTGCCAAACTGGGCACTTGTGTGGCACTTTCTATCTTCCACATTGAGGTGGATTGGCGGCCAGGCTTCCCACCATAATCCTTGTGAATCTTAACATTACATCTTCCCTGTACTCCCTGGTCTTAGCTATGTGTATTATGTATAGGTGGTATGCTAGTACACTATATTAAAGATTAATATATGTACCTATACTCTGTTACATTAGCAGTGCTGGATGACATCCTCAAAGAAGCTACACACCACATACCACATACCACATCAATCACCTCCATTGCAACATAGGTAGCAGCAGACTGTACCCAAATGACAGCCTTACACAACTGATGATTAACATTGGCTTCTAATATTACCTGAATATCAGGGGCTGCTTGTGAATTGTGATGGTGCTAGGTTCCCTGAAAGCCTACCATATGGGGAGAGTATACCCACATTGGATGCAGAGGGCTTTTCTGCTGTTGCAGCCAGTGTGGAAGCAGTGCTGGTACTCTCAGTCATGGGGGAACCCCAATGGGGGTAATGAGCACTTACGTCATACAAAATGTAGCTCAAGTGTGAGAGAAGCCATACCTTCACAATGAATATGGAGGACCACCTGAGTAGGAAACAGACTGCCTCCTTGTCATCTGACTGTGGCATGATCTGTGTCTTGTCATTATTATTAGACCCTAAGAGACCAAAGACCTTAGACTAAAGGTGATGATGTCATCCTGTTGTCCTGAGCAAGCCTGTGCTGGAGTTTCTATAGCAGTGGTAACGCCTAAACAGAGTGAGTTTCAATACTGCAGTGTGATGCTGAAGGTCCTGAATTACACATGTAGCCAGAGGTGCAGACTATGCAGCTATAGGACAGACATATACCTTTGCTGTGACTTCTGTGTGCCTGCACTCCTGACATACCAGTAGAAAACATACATGGTGGTATTTGTGGGCTGTTGACACACAGTGCATGGCTGTTGTACATTTATACAGTACAGCTGCTAACCTGTTGCATTAACACAATACAGCAGAAATGTATTATAACTCCTTAGGGATGTGTTTTCTGAAAACTGTGCCTCTCTGCTACTATAAACTTGATTCAGTATGCTGTATGGGTACTGCTGTTTTGTCCCTTGTACCTTAAAGTATCGGTATTGTTTGTATCACAGACGTGTGTCGTGGTTTGTTCACAACTTGCCTATTACCTTTTAATATATTATTTGCATCATTGGTAGAACACATTCATGAATGTTAGCCTTCTCTTTGTGTCTCACTCCTGATGAAGCCAAGGAGTCATAGTTGAATCAACTGCAGCCAGACCCTCTTCTTGTGGTTATGGCTCTGGTGAATAACTGGGCTAGAAGGGCCTCACCATAGAAAGGTTCCAACATCTCCCAGGCAGTTAACCTGACTAGATTGCCTGCTACAGCCCAGTTATCAGTGTAACTAGAGTTGTGAGAGGCAAATGACTGTGCAATGGATCATTAAGAAGCATTGTCCCACCTGAAACACATTGCAGAGGCACTCAACCAGGAAGTACCTATAATCTGATCACCAGAGCATGGTGTGGTTCCTGTTACCGGCTACCCTGACCCATATCAACCATCTTATGAGTCAAACTGATATTCCTCCAGGCAGGTCAGCAACCTGCATACTAGGTGTGCCACAGCCTGTCCTCAGTCAGGTGTACTCCCATCTCATTGTGCCACAAAACACCCCTTTTATAGTTCCACTCTTCCCTTTCATCATGTGTCTACTTTCTGTTTTTATCTTTCCAGTCTATCTCCCCATCCTAGTGTATACTTCAACCCCTGTTTGTCTGTACTACTTTGTATTTTTCTTCCTCCACTGTCAACCCTTCCCAAAATGTCCTACATCTGTATCCTTACCCCCTTCCTAACATCCCTTCTCTCCATGGTTTTTACTCAATTGACTGAAGACTGATTAAATGAGCAATGAATTACCAAATTCAGTTCATTCAAGCTTGACCAATTAAAATTGAACTCTTGGACTTGCTCCCCTTTGAAACAATGGTAAAACATGCCTGGGAGGTGATTGCAAGCTGAGTGTGGAATATGCCCTCCTGCAAGAACTATGGTATAGCCCATCTCAGTTTGACCATTTGGTTTTGATGAACTGTAGCTTGTATATACTCCTCTGTATGTATACATATCAGGGTCACAGACTCTTTTGTCAGGAAATCCAGAAATCAGGGTCTCTTGTTAGGAAATCCAGTTAAGATGAGTACTTGAAAAGTATTTTAAATCATTCTGAGAGCTAACACATTCCTGAAGAATGTTTCCTAAAGATGTTTACTGTTTCACTTGTATTTACCATCTGCCCTTAAATTCTGGGTGAAAACAATCATTACTGTTACTTATGCACTTATATACATTGTGACGACCATGCCCTGGCCCAGCAATCAAGGAGCCTCAATTCTCACCACTAACACCAGGGAGGTGGTCTCTTAGAAGAGGAAAGGATAACTAGTACACAAAGTAAAGTACAATTTCCCTTAAGTGCACACAGAGATCACAGCCAGTCTGGGGCTGGCTGCTCCCTTGCTCACCAGATCCCCAATAAGAATCCACCACTGGCAAAGCTATAGGGTCCAGGTCTCAGACTAATTGGGCAAGCTAGAACCTCTAGTACCCTCTCTGTCCAACCAGTGCTTCATGTCCCTGACAAGTAGCTGACACAACACACACACACACACACACACACACACACACACACACACACACACACACACACACACACTTTGAGATAAGTATTTATACAACTTCACGGACATTCTTGGGAAAGGCTGACACAGATTCTCCAGCTGTGTCCCTTTACCCAGACTATATGGTAGTAATTACTGCCACCACCTAGTTAATAATATCAGCTACTAAAAGCCCTTAAAAGGGTGTCCAGTTATTACTGTGCAATATTATAATCCAATGGTAGTATGACTAACAGTCAAGGCTTACTTTAGAGTGGCCTATTACAATAACCTCTACAAATATGCAATGTATTCTAGAGCTTATCTCTACAAAAATCAGTCACAGGTAGAAGGTTTTAAAAATATTTAATAATAAATAATTAAAACACAAGACAAAACTACTACACCACAGAGATATCTAAGAGTTCACAGATCACACTGAAACTTAAAATATTACAGTAGGACAGGTCTGATTACAAAGAAAAATACTTAATCTAACTTTCTAATCTTTAGCTAATCTTAGAGAAAACACAGTGCTACAATCCTACTTACATACATAAAGAGCATAGGCAGTGCTGGTAAGTTAGATGTCCAAAGTCAAAATGCTTTAAGTCTCTCTCTGAGACATAGTTTATAAAACATTACTAGCAAACATGTCTCTGGGCCCTCACCAGATTACATCATGTTGACACTTAGGTTTTCCCAGTATTCATATTGCATCATCTTGACACCTGCTCTGAGTTCCCAGGCTAATAGAAACTGCATTATTTAGCAAGCTAACACCTGCACAGAAGAATACAACACTAAAAGACATTTCACATATACACTCTAGCAATTGGTCCTTAGTTAACACAATAGACAGAATGTCTTCAGCCAGCCTGACCGGAACCATCTTTAAAGATCAAAGAATGTCATAAAATCATTTCAATTTCAAAAGACACATTTGAAAGGCTTGACTTAGTTTTTCTTTACAGCAAGGGGGCAATGTTGTAACAATCTTGAAGTTCACATTTTACAGTGTTTTTCTTTCATTTAAATACACACGCCTGTATTTTACATTTATTTATACAAATGATAGAATTATGTATTAAATTCTATTTGACTAGGCTGGCAGCCTTCACCTGTCATTGTCCAATCTTCACATATCTTCCCCCCTGGGGAACTCAAGCAAGTTTTTCAAGTGCCCCTTGAGAAACAACGCTTGAGAGTGTCAAGTCTATCTGGGTGTACCTCAACCCATTCCCTGTCTTGAGACCCCATCTGCATTGGCATTTCTACTCCCACTGCGGTGCTGCACTGACATATCATATGCTTGCAACCCCAGGCTCCATCTTAGTAACTTGGCATTTTGCTGACTGGCTCTATTTAACCATGTTAGAGGGTTGTGATCTGTCATCACAGTGAATTTTCTTCCATACAGATAAGGCTGAAGTTTTTGTAGTGCTCACACTATGGCTAGACATTCCTTTTCCACTGCTGCATCGCATTCTTCCCTGGATTGGAGCCTATGACTGAGATAAACCACTGTGTGCTCTTCTCCCTCTGAAAAAATCTGGCTAAGTACAGCCCGCACCCCATAGTTTGAAGCATCCACCTGCACAACAAATTATTTGCTGTAGTCTGGACTGGCTGACACAGGAGGTCCTCCCAAAGCTTCCTTAAGCTTCTGAAATGCCTGCTCACATGCGGGGGTCCACACTACCTTATCTGGCCTGTTCTTCCTTGTCAGGCCTGTGAGGGGAGCAGCTATGGTACTATAATTGGGAATGAACTTTCTGTAGTACCCTGCTGTCCCCAAGAATGCCCTCACCATCTTTTTGGTAACAGGTGCAGGCCATGCCTGAATGGCTTCCACTTTGGCAGGTTCTGGCCTTATCTTACCACTCCCCACTCTATGTCCTAGGTAGGAGAACTCTGCCATACCCACCTGACATTTGCTCAGCTTAATAATCAACCCTACCCTCTGTAGTCTGCCCAGCACCTCCCTGACATACTGAAGGTACTCTTACAAGGAATAGCTGTAGATAGCAATATCATCCATGTAAGCAAGGGTAAACCCTTCTGCTCCTGCTAAGATATGATCTACCAGCCTCTGGAAAGTCACTGGGGCATTCTTCATCCCAAAGGACATCTTTGTGAACTCATACAAGCCAAAAGGCGTTACAAAGGTTGACTTCTCTCTAGCACTGGGAGTCAAGGGCACCTGCCAGTAACCCTTGGTAAAATCAATGGTTGTAAGATACTTAGCCCCACCTAGCTGCTCTAGGGCCTCATCTGTCCTAGGCATGCATAAGCATCTGCCTCTGTGTGACTATTTAATTTCCTGTAATCCACACAGAACCTGGTGCTGCCATCCTTCTTTGGCACCGACACCACTGGTGAGGCCAGGGACTGTTGGAGTCTTCTATCACCCCTAGTTCCAACATCTCCTGTACCTACCTCTTTCTTCAGAGTCTGTTTGACTGTCTCAGGCACCCTATAAGGGGCCTGGCTGATAGGCCTTTGGGGTCCTGTAGCCACCTGGTGCTGCACCAGGTGGGTGCTCCCTGGCTTCCCGGTGAACATGCCCCCAAACTCCTGCAGCACTGCTAGGATTTCTCAAACCTGGGTAGGAGATAGCTGCTGGGACATTGCTACCCCTTCCACCGAGGTGTCATCCCAAGCCTCACTGAGGAGATCAGTCCCCAGATCTCCCTCAGACTCCTCCTGCAATCCACTGCAAAGGCTCAGCATAGGGCCTTCCTGTCATGGTAAGGTTTCATCATGTTAACATGGTACAATTTGTGCCCCTGCCATGTGCCTAGCACTTCACCATGTAGTTAATATCACTTACCTTTCTTACCCCCTTGTAGGGTCCCTCCCAGGCTGCTTGCAACTTGCTGTGTCTGCCAGGAAAGAGAACCATCACCTGCTGCCTTACAGCATACTCTCTAGCTTGAGCATTCCTGTCATACCACACCTTTTTCTATTGTTGGGCTTCTGCCAGGTTCTCTGAGCCTTGTCCTGAGGTTCAGGACATATGCCACAACAGACTCCTTGTGAGACTCACACTCACCTTCCCGCTCATCTCGAATTAAGTCTAGAGGTCCCCTCACCCTATGCCCATACAGAAACTCAAAGGGTAAAAAAACTGTGAATTCCTGGGGAACCTCTCTGTAAGCAAACAACAGATGGGGCAAATATTTGTCCCACTCCCTCTTAAACTGATCTCCAAATGCCCGTAGCATGGACTTGATTGTAGAGTTTAACCTCTCAACAAGACCATCAGTCTGGGGATGGTAGGGGGTGGTCTTCATGTGCTTCACCCCACAGGACTTCCACAGACAAGCCAGCAGGTCTGACATAAAATTGGAACTTCTGTCAGACAGTATTTCCTTTGGGAAACCTACCCTGCTAAAAATCTCTAACAAAGCATTTGGCACCTTCTCGGCCTCAATGGAGGATAAAGCCACTGCCTCAGGGTATCGTGTAGCATGATCTACAATCACTAGGATATACTTTTTCCCTGTGGAATTTGGGGTACTCAGAGAACCCACAATATCCATAGCTACCCTCTGAAATGGCTCCTCAATCACAGGCAAAGGCATCAAAGGAGCTCTCACCTTGTCTCCTGCCTTGCCTACCTTTTGGCACTGCTCACAGTTCTTGCAGTACCCTGTTACATCTCTGGAAATTCCAGGCCAATAGAAGTTTTGCATAATATGCCTCTTTGTATGTTTCATGCCCATTTGACCTGCAAAGGGAATATCATGGGCTATGGCTAGAAACACCAAATGGTAAACTCTAGGCACTACCAACTGCTGTACTCTCTCACCTTCTAGCCCTCCCTCAGGGGTCTACTCTCTGTACAGTAACCCTTTGTTCCAATATACAGAGTCCCCCTTCCCTTGAGAATCAGATGCCTCCCTAGCTACCTGCCTCAGGCCTTGCAATGTAGGGTCTGAGAGCTGAGCCTGTCTCAAGTCTCTCCTTGTAACCCTTCCCAGCCCCTCTTCCACAGGAAGTCTGGCATCCTCTGACAGTGGTGCTTCACTGTCAGCCTGGGTACTACTACTCACCTCTGCCTTTGCAGTTACTCTGTCCAAGGGAACATCAGTACTCACAAGCAGCTGTGGCTCACATTCAGTCTCACTGCTACAGTGTAGTTCACTCCCTGAAGTAACCACATCAGCAATCCTGGCTGCAAGTATGCAGTCTGTCTGGATCTCCGCCAGGCTACCAGACCCACATGCTTGTCTCCTAGCCTCACTGCATGTAACTGCATAAGTACATAGTACTGCCTCATCCAAATCCTTCCCTCTCAGGACATTTGCAGGATGGTAGTTCCATACCTCTGTTGTCTCAAGACAACCTACTATTTGCATTTTTGTCTTGACCACTTACTGGCTCCCTCACCTTTGGTACACCACCTTGCCTCCATGGACTTCTGTATGCCCCATAGCCCCATTGGTTGCATTCAAAACATTTAACCCTAGCTCCTGGACATGTACCTGGACTAGTGGCTTACCCTGCTACTGGCAGATTCTGTTGGGGCAGTCTGTGCTGCCCACCATGGGTTCCATTAGTCCCATGAGCAGTACTGGGGGTGCCTTTCCTGTGCAGGGCTGCCCTGTTTGCTAGGTATAGCTCTCCCTTCTTCCCCAACTCCTCTGTTCAGCCTACTATGTGGGGAAAACAGAGAGACAATTAAAAGCTAGGTTCTACGAGCGCCATCATGAAATTTCCAAATGTATGGAAACTAATGCACTTTACATGCATTTGAAAGACTGTCCAAATGGGAGATTTTCATTTTGGGTGTAAGAGCAAGTTGAACCAAAGTAGCACACTGTTTATCAGCTAACCAGATCCTCATGTCCTCAGGCAAAGTGCTAAGGGCTTGTTCCCTCACCAAAAGGTTTGCCAGCCCTTCAAAAGTGGTGACCTGACATCCACACACCCAGCTATGAAAATAAGTGCTCAGTTCAACAACATATTCACATACATTTTTATCTGCCTTGCGTCTATGCTCACAAAACTTTTTACTATACATTTCAGGTGTTAGCTTAAAACATTCTAATAAATGTCTTTTTAAAGCAGTATAATCAAAACAGTCAGCCTCATGCATTTTTGCTAAAGAAGTTACAGCTTTACCATGGAGTAAGGGGGTCAGGAACTGTACCCAGAGCCTTTGGTCAACTTCATACTGTTTACATACCCGCTCAAACATATGAATGACGCTATCAAAATTATCCCCCTCTTTAAACTGTGGAAGAAATTTACTGACCTTTTGTGCTTCTGGGGTCTGGTTACTCCCTTCCCCATTACCTCCATGACTCTGGTGAAGAGTCAGCATTTCCCTCTCATGCTTTCTCTGCCATTCCTGTTCTTCAGCTTCTAGGCTCCTCATTCTCTCAGCTGCTTCCAGTTCCATACACCTGGCCTCCAACTCAAGTCTCTTTAGCTCGAGCTGGATTTATAAGTCCACTGCAGAAAGGATGAGCTGTCCATTCTCCAAGGATATTGTATCTCCACTGTCAGTCTGATTATCCTCCAGGCTGCTGTTTTCTGATGCAGCTGTAACCAAGGCTGCAATCAGGTCTGCTTTAGTCAGGTTTCCATGCACCAGTACCTTAGCCTGGCACATCTCCACCAGCTGGCTCCTTGTCAGCTTTCCATACTCTTCTGCTGACATGTTACCTGCTCACTCTGACTAACACTAAGCTAACAAAAGAAATAAAACAATTGTGATCTGAACTCTGAGTATATACTGCATGGCTGTTTTAGAGTACAAAACACTTTTAGAGATCATTGTACATAAGCTACAGGAATTCGCTCTACCCCACACCACTACAAGCCAATTAATATGTGAAGTAGATCCCACCACTGCCACCACTTGTGATGACCATGCCCTGGCCCAGCAATCAAGGAGCCTCAATCCTCACCACTAACACAAGGGAGATCGTCTCATAGAAGAGGAAAGGATAACTAATACACACAGTAAAGTACAATTTCCCTTACGTGCACACAGAGATCACAATCAGTCTGGGGCTGGTTGCTCCCTTGCTCACCAGATCCCCAATGAGACTCCCCACTGGCACAGCTATAGGGCCCAGGTCTCAGCCTAACTCTGCAATCTAGAACCTCTAGTACCTGCTCTGTCCAACCAGTGCTTCGTGTGCCTGCTAAGTAGCTGACATAACACACACACACAATTTGAGATAAGTATTTATACAACTTCACAGACACTCTTGGGAAAGGCTGACACAGATTTTCCAGCTGTGCCCCTTTACCCAGACTATACAGCAGTAATTACTGCCACCACCCAGTTAATAATATCAGCTACTAAAAGGCCCTTAAAAGGGTGTCCAATTATTACTGTGCAATATTAATATCCAATGGTAGTAGTCTAACAGTCAAGGCTTACTTTAAAGTGGCCTATTACAATAACCTCTATAAATATGCAATGTATTCTACAGCTTATCTCTACACAAATCAGTCACAGGTAGAAGGTTTTAAAATATTGAATAATAAAGAATTAAAAGACAAGGCAATACTACTACACCAGAGAGATATCTAAGAGTTCACAGATCACACAGAAACTTAAAATAATACAGTAGGACAGGTCTGATTACACAGAAAAATACTTAATCTAACTTTCTAATCTTTAGCTAATCTTAGAGAAAATGCAGTGCTACAATCCTACTTACATACATAAAGAGCATAGGCAGTGCTGGTAAATTAGATGTCCAAAGTCAAAATGCTTTAAGTCTATCTCTGAGACATAGTTTATAAAACATCACTAACAAACATGTATCTGGGTCCTCCCCAGATTATATCATGTTGACACTTATGTTTTCCCAGTATTCATATTGCATCATCTTGACACCTGCTCTGAGTTCCCAGGCTAATAGAAACTGCATCATTTAGCAAGCTAACACCTGCACAGGAGAATACAACACTAAAAGGCATTTCACATATACACTCTAGCAATTAGTCCCTAGTTAACACAATAGACAGAATGTCTTTAGCCAGCCTGACCGGAGCCAACTTTAAAGATCAAAGAATGTCATAAAATCATTTCAATTTCAAAAGACACATTTGAAAGGCTTGACTTAGTTTTTCTTTACAGCAAGGGGGCAATATTGTAGCAATCTTGAAGTTCACATTTTACAGTGTTTTTCTCTCATTTAAAAACATACGCCTGTATTTTACATTTATTTATACAAATGATAGAATTATGTATTAAATTCTATTTGACTAGGCTGGCAGCTTTCGCCTGTCTTTGTCCAGTCTTCACATACATCTGTGTGCATGTCTGCATGTGTGTGTGAAGGCAGGTTGTATAAGAGTAACAAGGTGGCCAGAATTTCTTCTCTTGTGTTGGCTGGGATAATGTGGTTATTATTTCTTTGACTTTCCTCAAAATCACACTTCAGACATGTACAGAAGGTCACTGTAGCTTATATAGGGTCAGTCTACTATGTAGGAGCAACAGGCTGGAATGAAATATTTGAGAGTTTTATTTTTCTAATTCCCTTACAGTTTTATTCAGGTGTGTGTATAGATGGTAATCATTAGGGAATAGAAGGAAAATGGCATGCTGCATATGTACAATTAAATATGTTTTTTTGGAGTGCTCTGCTTGTTCTTTCATTTTCATCCCAGTTTGACTTCAGAACTGTACACAGTCTGTCTTTTGGGGTTAGGGCTGAGGAGGCATGTGGTGTACATGCATGGCAGCAGCAACATGAAATATATTACTATGGACATTTGTCCTTTCACATGTATCCTAATTTAACTCAAGAGGAATACACAGAAAGGCCCTA
>NC_056744.1:293484978-293524978 GCF_019279795.1 Protopterus annectens
GTTAGGGTAAAGGTTAAGTAAGGGGCTAGCATTAATTTGCATGAGTTTGTTGGTACCTGCCTGGTATAGTGGTACTGTTACAGAAAGATTTTTTCTAAGGCAAGGTGCAGGGTTAAGGTTAAGGGCAAAATTAGGGTAAGGGTTGGCATGTATTAGTAAGGTGAGCTGAGGATCTTTATGGTCCTGTTAATAAATCAGACTATTCTGTTAGTCTTGGATGATATGCATTCTAAGGTTTTCACTTGTACAGCTTTTTAGATGAATAGCATCCAAAGCATTTGGTCAACTGTTTTTAAACTTTTTGAATTTACTTTAAAAAACACCTTAAAAAAGAAAATAAAAAAATATAACGTTGTCCACGTTTGGAATGCAAAAAACATTATGTCAGATATTGGCTCACCATTTGATAGTTGCCACACTGAAATGTTTTGCAGTAGTCGGAAATAAAGCACAAGAAAGTGACACAAAAAGGATATAAGGCAAAAGGAATATTAGAAATATTCACAGTTACCATTGGGAAAGGTATAAAAATTAGTAGTCTAAAGGATGCGCCTTGGAAACAGCAAGTTTTTATGTTCCTAAGGAGACAGAAGTACTGCACATCATAAGAGATACATTGTTATAAGAGATACATTGCTATAGCCATCCTGATGGAGAACAAGATTATGTCAGTACCACGAACAAAGATGGCTGTTAATGAAACTTTAAGACAATTTATCTGTGATTCTGTTTTTACGTGGTAATGTGTGCATTTTTGTGTATGTGTATACATCTCTGAGTCTCTTTGAGTTTTGTGTGTGTGTGTGTGTGTGTGTGTGTGTGTGTGTGTGTGTGTGTGTGTGTGTGTGTGTGTGTGTGTGTATATACACTCACACGTGCATATGCCTCTGTGTCTGTTTCTGTGCGTTTATACAACTTTGTGTGTGTGTCTTTCTTTATGTGTCTATGTGGATGGCCATGTGTCAATGTGTCAGTGTGTGTGTGTGTGTGTGTGTGTGTGTGTGTGTGTGTGTGTGTGTGTGTGTGTGTGTGTGTGTGTGTGTGTGTGTGTGTGTATGTGTGTGTGTCTGTCCATGTATCTGTGAGAATTTGTGTCTTGCGTGTACATATTTTTCTGTTTGTTCATGTGTCCTGGGTGTGCGTGTCTGCATGTGAGTGTGTGCCTGCGCGCGCATGTGTGTGTGTGTGTGTGTGTGTGTGTGTGTGTGTGTGTGTGTGTGTGTAAATGTATATGTGTGTTTATGCAAGTAAATGTGCAGATATCGGTGAGTCTGTAGGTGTACATCTATGTTTTTATGTGCAAGTGTGTCTGTTTTCTTTTTTTTTTTTTTGCAGCAGGTGCATAACCCTTCTGAGTTAGGCACTCATGCCAGTGATGAGAGATCTTCCACCAGAATAGAGTGAGCCTGGGACTTGATACTGCTACTTAGAGATGTAGGCTTGGACAGCTCTGGCACTATTACCTAATATGCTGGCATTGTGTTGTAGGCTGGGTTGTTAATGTGATGTGGTCTAAAAAGTATTCATGTCTTTGTCCCTAAGTAGGGCAGTTTCACAGACACGCACACTGTCCATTCAGAGACATGGTCTCTATCAAGGCTACAGATGACGGTCTGCTTCCAACTGGAAACCATCCCTGTCATGTCTCCCAGAGGTAGGTGAGTAGGCAAAACTTGATTATTCCTTCTTCCGACTCCAACTTCCAACAGGCACCTGATCCTGTAATCACACTTGGGTGGTTTGGATCTTAGTCAGGGTTTTATCCTTCTATGCCTGTGGACTGGCTGTAAGCTTGTTTTGCATTTAATTCAGGAAGTAACACATAGCATTGTAGCGATTATCTGACTTTATCTGTGACATTCTGCTTTGCATTTTATTACAAGGAATACATTTTTGAACAACACAGACTAAATAAGCACTATTTTGAAAAACCCAAAGCACACATTTCTGACATGGGGTGGTTGTGAGTAAAGTTCTGACAGTTTATATTGTAGTATATAAATGTGGGAAAGTTAACATTCTGCAGTTTAAAATAATTCCAACAGGCAACATTTAACATAACAATTCACGGTCTTCCAACAAAGTTTCCTATTGTCCACCCCTCAGGTTTAGTTCAAATTGTTCCAACACCCAAAATGAAATTCCCATTTGGACAGTCTTTCACATGCCCAGAGCCATGACAACTCCACAATACAGGGCCTGTAGCTACCTAATGGTATGAGTACTGCCTAAGTGGACCAAAGGATGAATTTACAAGGTCACAGATTTTTAAGTACGGCTCTGACACCAAAGAAATTCAAAGAATTATACAGAAATATTAGCATATTTTTTTCTGCAATGCCCAAGAGACCTGATGTTTTCTCCAGACCCCTCCCTTTTAAGGTATAAAAGAGGATCCAATAATGAAGGGACTTCTAAGAAACAGAATGGTAAGAATCCACTTAGGAAAGTGAGGACCTGTAAGTGTGAGATGTGTAATCAATGTACACACGGCCCATAGACAAGAAATTCAGTTAAGTACTATACAGAACCCTTTAACAGCTGACAACTACTTTAATTGCACATCCAAATGGATGGTTTACTTAGCTTTCGGTCAAGTCTGTTCAGCCTACTATGTGGGGAAAACAGAGAGACAATTAAAAGCTAGGTTCTACGAGCACCATCATGAAATTTCCAAATGTATGGAAACGAATGCACTTTACACGCATTTGAAAGACTGTCCAAATGGGAGATTTTCATTTTGGGTGTAAGAGCAAGTTGAACCAAACCCAAGGGGGGACAACGAGGAACACTGTGAATTGTTATGGCAACTGTGGTTAAATGCAGGGACATCCCCAGTGCTCAATGGACAACTTTCATTGGGTCCTGTATTAAAAATGACGGCTGCTAAATTGTGATGGAAAACGTATATATAAACTTTGTATATATAAATTTTGTTTTAAATGAAAAATGGTTTGTATGTTTTTTTTAAAACATATGCTTTTTAAAAACATTTGCTTTTACTAACACTATTTTGTTGTGAATTCTGTATTAACTTTAACAAGGCTAGTTTGAACGTTGTGTAGACAGGAATGATGTAAACTTTTTGGCAAATAATTTTTCTGTTTCCCTAATAAATCTAGTGGAAAACTGAGTACCTTTATTCTGATGAAGTCTTCCAGTAGTTAGAAAGCACTCAATTCTGTGGAATAAAATCTTAAGAAATACTGCTGTTTCTGCTGGTGCTGTTGCTTTTTTTGTGGTGTATTCAAAGATTTGGAGGTGTTTACCAGGTGTTTTCATTTATTAGTGGTATTCACCTTGGTTCCAGCTTTGTTTTCAATTTTAGGACCTAGAATCACTATGGACTGGGTGCAGCCACATCCTTTGTAGCTGTTGGGGTCTCCTCAGTGCGGAAGGAAGAGACACTCTTGTTATCCTTGGGAAAGGTAACAGGGAAGGTTTATCTGTTATGTCAGAATGCTTTGCCCATCCCTGGTGGAGCAAATGTTGTCATTAGTAACACATATGACCCCATTTTCCCTGTCAAAAAAATCAGAAAGCCAAGCATGTATTTACTCCTCCACAAATTTCTTTGGATTGAGTAGTTTACGGGGTCTTGCTCAGGGTTTAATTCAGGTTATTAATACTTCTTGTAAAGTAGTTTCTGGTAAAAGAAAGAAAGATTCTTCTTTTCCTGAAGAGATTCAGGATTCTGAATCTGAACAGAAATATGCAGGGATGCATATAGGGTTTTTTCACAGATTTCTGATTCAGACTCAAAGGGTAACGCTGTGTTTGATTTTACCTGTGGGGGGTTCTCTTCTTCTGAGACTATCTAGAATGTGCCAATGTTTTCAGCGAAAGAACACTGAGATTTCTCAATCTCTCAGAAAATACTATGAGTTGTTATGGAAGCATTTACCAGAACCAACAACCATTCCACCTGTTCTGTCTGCTTTAAAGGACATGTGTGTGTTACTGCCTGCAATTTTCCTGACAGTCAGCCAGCTGCTCCTGAAAAGGCAGATGAGATGTATAAAGTTCCTCAGTCTTTTGAATTTATATACACTATCCCTAAACCTAACCCAGTAGGCATAGCTTTAGTTGATCCCACGTCTGCTAAACAGTTAATTCCAATCCTATTCTTTCTGATGAGGATGGGAAAATTATTAACACTATGGGAAAAAAGTGTAATCTTCTTCAACTTTGATTTTCAGGATTTTGAATTGTCAGGCTCATATGTTAAAGTTTGTTTTAACAAATTGTGAAAGTATGAGGAATGGCTTACCTGCATTTTTTTTTCTTGAGAAGAAAAATCTGCTTTAAATAACTTTGTTTCTTCTAATGCACAGTTCAGTACTAATTGTTTGCATGACTGTTTATTTATTCCAGGAATATGACCACAGGTTCTGTTTTAATGAGGCTTGCATGTCTGCATTCTCAAAACTTTCCAGATGATGTTAAAAATGAGATTTTAAAGTCTCCCTTGGGTAGAGATTTAGGTTTGGTCCTCCTGCTACAGAAGTGATAAAAAAGTCTGATGAAAGCAGCAAGCCGATCCAAGGAATCGCTAAGATATTTCAGCCCTTTTTTTCCAAATTGTCCAAGGGATATTCTATCTCCTCATCCAATTTTGGTAAAAAAAAATAGAATAAACAGTCTCAACAAAATTCAGATAACTGGACAATTAAGAAGAAACGGCAAGATGGTTCCAAAAAGAAGTCTCGAACCCCCCCCAAACCAAGGACAAAACAACAAGTCTGAATGACTATTCAATAGGCCTTGTGAACCCCACCCACTCTGGCTCCTTTTATCTTCCAGAAAGTCTGAATCTCCACTTTTCTGTTTATTAACATATTGTTTCAGACAAATGGGTTCTATAAATCATTCATCGAGGTCACAGATGGCAGTAGGAGGAAATTCCTCCTTTCTAGGGGTCATTCCTTATCCTTCAGATCAGACTCTTTTGTTTCCACTGCTTCTCTCTCACATGTTTCCCCAAGGAGTGATAGAACCAATTTTTCCTTCCTAGATGGGGAAGGGCTTATTATTCAAGGATGTTCCTAGTGCCAGAGAAAGAAAATGCTTCAAGACTAGTTTTGGATCTTTCTTTCCTAAACCTGTTTGTGATAATGTACAAATTCAAAATTATGCCACTTTACCTCTTACTTCTTCTTCCTGTTTCAAGTTTCCTGGTGACACTTGACTTAACAGCTGTTTATCATCATATCCTTATTCATCCATTCCAGACATTTCTTAAGTATTTGTGTCTCTGGATCACATTATCATTTCTTGGCCTTACCCTCTGGACTATCCACTGCACCAAGTGCCTATAGCTCCATGTATAGCTCATTGCAGGCTACTGGGTATCCACATGTTTCTATATTTAGACAACTTGTTTATCTTTCCAGAGTTTTTTTCAAAGTGTCAGGAATCTCTCTTTGGGTGAAAGATCTCTCACACAAGCTGGGATTCCAACACATCATTCAAAAGTATTTCTTGACTCATTCACATAGGATTTTGTTCCTGGGATGTCAACTAGATACCTCAGCTCAAAGTGCTTTCCTTCCACGGGGAAAAATAGATCTTTATTTAGATCTGTTTTTAAGGTTGTCCACTCAGATTTCAGTCACTGTAAGGGGAATACCTCAGGAATTTGGGTGTAACAGCATCTTTGATTCTCATTATACCCCCAGTAGGTCTGCAGATGAGAAAGATTCAGCTGTATCTAAAATCTCTTTGGTCTCAGCACCAATACCCTTTATCTTTTCAAATCCCAGTGCTGAGAATGGTCAGAAGAGATTTTTTTTGGTGGAGACAACAGGTATCCTTAAATCCAGGTCTTCCCTTCTCCCTCCCTGCTCCAAAGCAGCCTGTCACCCCAGAAGCTTCAGACTTTGCTTGGGGAACAATTTCAGGAAGGATAAAAGTACAGGGTGTTTGGAACACCAAGGACAGATACAAGCTAAGAAATATCAAGGGGATCCTTGCCCTGATGAAGGCATTCAACTCTCTGAACCATCTTTTATCCCAGGACCTCTTCAGGTGGTTACATACAATGCCACAGTCATGTGGTACATCAGCAAGCAAGGGGAAATTAAACCAAGTCTTATCCCCTATGCAGACTAGCCATGTTAGCTTGGGATATAATTCACAGCACAACCTCACCCTACAGGCATTCTACATTCTATCAGAGCAAACCTGCATGGCAGACAAGCAGAGCAGGACCAAGGAGATCCTTATGAATGGAAATTAGATCAGCAGGTTCTTCAAGATTTGTTTCATCTGTGAGGAGTTCCTTAAGCAGACTTCTTTGCCTCCTCTCTGAACAATCATCTGACATGATTGCCTTCCAGGACTCCTTGCAAGAAGACCTGGAAAACATGACTTTTATTTCTTTGGACAGAATTGATCCTGTATGCCTTTTCACCTTTTCCACCAATATCCAGAGTACTTCTGAAGATTCAGAAGGAATCCCCCAAGATCATTGTACGACTCCCTTCTGGCCCAGACAACCATGGTTCTTCCTTTTGCAAATGACCATGGGCAATTTCGGCAGTCTTCCTTACAGACTGGATCTACTCACACAAGAGCAAGGGTGTTTGATACACCCTGACATCAATCATCTTCAGTTGATTGCCTGGATTATAAGGTCTTAAATCCTTTTAGACAGATATTTACTGAGGATGTGTAGCAAGTAGTAATGGAGGCAAGAAAACCTGCTACTAGAAAATCGTGTATTAACAAATGAGAAAGGTTTTCTAGTTGGTGCCAGTAGCATAACCAGCACCTATTCAAGGTTTGTTGTTCTCTAGTTTTACAATATTTGTGTGAGTTACTATCCTATTGTCTTTCGTATTCCTTTATCAGGCTTCATTTTTGGCCACTTCAGCATGTCTTCTTATGGATACTCCTCTTTCAATGCAGTCTAATGTCAAAATGTTTTTGTAACAGGTTTTGCATAAGAGGTTACCTCAAGAAAACTGGTTGCCCTTCCTTAGGATCTTAATTTTATTATAAAGAAGCTAACACTTGCCTAATTTGAACCAGCTAATCTGGCTGATTTGAGAATCTTAACATGGAAAACAGTTTTACTGATTGCTCTGACCTCTTCAAGACGGGTATTTGAGATGCAAGCTGTTATGGTGAGTCCTTCCTATCTCATCCTTATCTCATTTTACATAGGTATAGGGTTTCTTTGAGAACTAATCCTTCTTTTAAGCCTAATGTAGTATCTGAGGTTTACTTAAAACCAAGCTATCCATCTACCTATTTTCATTCCTAAACCAAATATGAGGGAGAAGGTATACCCCATACTTTGCATGCCCACAGACAATTCAGGTACAATCTTGACAGAACTAAATCTTACAGATCTTTGGATGAATTGTTTATCTCTTGTGAAGGTAAGAAGAAGAAGAAGGGACAATCTGTCAAAAAAGGCTATTTCCAAATGGTTCTCTATGGCTATTAGCTTTTGCTATAATAAACGTAATAAAACTATTCCAGACAGTGTCAAGGCCCACTGTACCAGGGACTTGGCTTCATCTATGGCTTTTTGGAAAGGATTGGATTCTAGAAGCATTCTAGAAGCTGCTACTTGATGCTCTGTACATACTTTTGCAAAGCACTGTAAGCTTGATTCCTTCTCTGGGTCCAGATCAACCTTTGCTAGGACTATTCTACAGGGGCTCTTGGATATTTTTCCTTCCACCTCTCAAATGTAGTTACCATGGTAATCTATCCATATAGCTAACGCTACTGCAGCAGTGATCAATATGATGAATATAATGCAGTTATGTGAGTTGAACTTACCATAACAGTAGACATTTTAATGATCATTGTTGCACTAGCCACTCCTTCCCTCCATTCCCCTTGTTTTTTTTTTTTTATTTTTTCATGTGTTTTTTATGCCAGGATGTGAAGATTTCATTTATTGTTCCAAGTATTGCCCTTTCAGGTCTCAGCCTCCATCTCTCTGTTGTCAGGAAAGTTTCACAACCAGACTTGTCTTTTAGTCAGCTCAACTCAACCTGACTAACAGTTTAGGTACATGGCATGTACCCTGATGCCTTAGAAGCTGGCCAGCTGTTACATCCTTGGTAGGACATAACCATATAGCTAAGGCTACTGTAGAAGCTATCATTCAAATGTCTACAGTTATGGTTAAGTTTTACTTATGCAACTGTACTTTCCTAGAGTTCTTGAATATTTTGTTTATTTAAATAATTTTCTTATGCATCTTCAGTAAAGCTGGTGTAAGTACCTATGAGTTGTGTGTACAGTTAAAAGCTTTTATTTATTTATTTTCCTTGCTGTTTGCGCTCAGTCTCGTCCATTGCTTGTTACACTTTGTTAATATTAAGTGACTAGATACAACACTTCTAGTGTAAAATCAAGTTCAATTCTGAGTTGTAACACCTGCAGCCTAAAATCAGCATATATGCCTGCAGATACTAAAGGTTGTCACCAGCAGGGGTTTTATCAGATCGCTAAATGGCATTCATATGCATACATTATGGATTCTAAACACTCTTTATTGCATGCACATCTGGCAGACACTTGGCATTATGCCTTAACTTCTCACATCACAATATAGTTAATACCTAACATTTAAAAACATAGTGGATAATATTAACACAGTGAAAAGTGCAACAGTAGCTGAGACAGTTATTCTGTATAATGACTCATTTCTTTCCTATTACAAATAGATGAATGCTTGTGGGATGGTTGTTAGACTTTTATTCTGTTTCTCCTCCAACTAATAATGTAATTAGCTTGTGTTTATGAATCATAGCTGAATGCCATGGAAATATGACTGTGATGAGATGCATCATAAAGCATATAATCAGATATAATACAATAAGCAAGAATAGATAGTCTAAAATGCAATACCATACAAAAAGCATAAAATAAAAGTCATGTACTATGAAGATACTATTGGAATGCTATGTAATTAACACTGTCTCAACAACATAACTGTTTTTTCCACTACTACATTTATTTATAAATCATATATCTGATCATTAGTAAAGTTTTGAAAAGACTTGTGCCCTTTGTATGCTGCTCATACACTACATTCCAAGGCAATGAAATATTTATTTTCACATTATTGATTTGTTTTTCCTTCTCATATTGTTGGCCCTGTGCCCTGATTACAGAGGTCTGACATTTTCGTGTGAAGGCAGTTCAAGGAGAGGATTTGGCAAGGTCATCGAGGTTGTCCTGATGCCAGATCTCACTTGCAGACCACATTTTAATGGAAGCTTTACAGCAGCAGCCTGTGACTGCAAACATAGGATATATGTTCTTTCTGATTTTACAAAAGGGGTAAAAAAAAATCACATTTGGGAAACCCAAAAAGCTATCAGTCTGAAGTTTTTACCCAAAATACAGGAAGCAAAGTATTTGTCCAGATAAAATCAGTTTAGCTAGCAGATATAGAAAGCTCTGTCTTTCCAATACCTTCCCGCTGGGAGGAATAAACACACCTTGTTAAAGTTTCTAGTAATTTCTTCAGTTAAGTAAGTATATGGACGGGTGTTCTTGTTCTTGTCCATTTACCTACTTAGCTGAATAAACTACTTCAAATTTCAACAAGGCATTTTTATTCCTCCCACAGGGAGGGTATCAGAGAGAGGCAGTCTCCTAGATCTGCTAGCTAAAGTGATTTTATCTTGAATAATCCTTTGTACTGTGTTTCTCATTAGTCCTGCCATCCTCAGGGTTATGGGATACCAGACCTGGCTCAAGCTTTCTGGATTACCTCTGTTCGAAAATACCGGAAGCAATTTATAAAAAATTATACTGCATTATTTTATGTGGTCATCACTCAAGCAACGTTTTTATATACTGTTTTTATTGATAAATTTGAAGAAAGCAACATTGGTTACATTTTATGCAGCAAAGAATACAAAACTCAAAGACACATTTTTGTTGTTAACATTCCTTAAAATACATTTGCAACAAATGTGCAAATGCAATTACATCAGAGATGACAGGTGAAGACAAATTACTACTAGCACTCTGCATTATGCTTCACCTATCTTCTTATGCCCTATATATCTTGTATATAGTAACTGTTTTAAAATAGAACACTAATTTGTATTTATAGCTCAAAGCTATGTACAACTATTCCACATATGTTGACGGGAAATAATGTTTTATTATGATGTTTTACTGTTGTTTTGTACTGCAGTTTTTATTCATTAACCCCGTTAACAAACAATAAAGAAATAAATATTTCTAGTATTCCATATACATTAAAAACAAAATGAAAACTGCAGCAAAGCTAGAACTTCCACTGTGTGATCTACCAAACCTCTTGTATCAGAGACACATGGGATATATGCAAATGAATCCTTATGAACTGGCAATTCTACATGCCCATCTTTTATTGGACAATTTCAGGCCAATAAAGCCAAACCCCACTAGCTGTGAATATGTATATTTCAGCCTTGTTATGACCTCATCAGCACAGCACAAGCAGAGTATTTGACTAAGCAATAGAAACAAAGGGAGGTTATACCCAGCTGATGTCCATTATCATTAGGGTCACTGCAAAAATATCCCAAACAACAAACTAAAACAATGAGTGAGAAGGTCACTGAAAAAACAATCCATAAAAACTAAATGAAAACTCCAGCAAAGCTAGAACTTCCACTGAGTGACCTCCCAAACCTGGATTATATGTAAATGATCCTTATGAACATCAGGTGCTTCAGCTATTTGGCAATTCTGAATGCCCATGACTTGTTTTGTTATTTTAATGGACAATTTCAGGCCAATAAATCCAAACCCCACACTCTGCTTGTGCTGTGATGATGAGGTTATAACAAAGCCAAAATATGCATATCCACAGCTACTGGGGCTTGGCTTTATTGGCATGAAATTGTCCATTAAAACAATGAAACTCATTGTTTTACTATTCCATATACAAGGAAAGAAAGAATTAATTATGTTTAAATAGGATTAACTTCCTTTTAAAATTAACTACTTCTTTAAATAGCCCCTTAGAGTCAAAATCTAAGGTCATCAGAGACTAGACTGAATATCTCTCGAGAGAAAGCACAGGAGTTCAAGGAATTGTTCAGGGCTCTAGCAACTCAGGAAGAAGAGGAAATAGGTGGAGCTGAAGAAGAATGCCAGTACCTCAAAACAGAATGTGTGAGGACTACAGAACAGATATGTGGCCGAGCCAGGCATGGAAATAAGGTACTTAAGGAAAGCTGGTGGTGGAATACAGAAGTCCAGGAAGTCAACAAAAGAAAGATGGAGTGCAGAGAAAAGTGAAAGATAGAAAAGATGGACCAGGCTGAAAAGGAATACTGTTTGACTAACAAAGAGGCTATGAGAGAAGTTGCAATAGCAAAGAACAAGGCATCAGAGGCACTGTACCAACTTCGGGAAAGTGGCTAAATGGCAAAAAGAAACTCTATCAGGTTGCAAGGAAAATACAAAAAGATAAAGAAGATAGTCAGAGAACCTTCATAAGGGATGCTAGCAATGACCTGCTCACCAGCCCACAGGACATCAAAGGCAGTTGGAGGGAGTACTTCCAGCAGCTTCTTAATGAAGAAAACCTCACAGAAGCTGTACTGACCTGACACGGCCTACGAAGAAAGAAGAGGAGGAGACCACCCTAGAGGAAGTAAGAACAGCACTGAGGAATATAAAGTCAGGGAAAGCAGCAGGCTCAGATGAGGTCATAGCAGATATGATAAAGATGTTGGGTGTCTTAGGGCACAAATGGTTCCTGAAGGTACTCATAGCAGTATAGAAAGAAAGGCATATCCCCAATTACTGGAGACTAAGTATGGTAGTGCAAGTGTACAAAAATAAAGGGGACATTCACAACAGTGGGCAGTATAGAGATTATCAAACTCGTGTAACACTGCATTAAAGTCCTGGAGATGGCTATTGATAAACAAATACAAAGAGTAATAGAAAGTAAGATAGGAGATACGCAGTTCAGATTCAGATCAGGATGTACACAACTGACCCAGTATTTGCAGTGAAGCAGATGGTTGAGAAAAGCTAGAGATGAGGAAAGAGTCCAATTAGGCATTCCAAGACTTGGAGAAAGCATATAACAAGGTTCCAAGAAAGCTGACTTGGGAAGTCTTGTGATGGTTTGAAGTCCCAGAAGCATTGGTATAACTGGTGCAGGCTATGTGCAAAGACCCAATGACTCAAGTATGAACAGTATTTGGACTCATAGACGAGTTCCCAGTGGGAGTGGGTGTGCATCAGGGTTCAGCTTTGAGCCCACTGCTGTTCATATTGGTAATGGACTACATTGGCAAACAGGTCAGAGGGGAAATCAACAAAGTTGTTGTATGTAGACAACGTGGAATTACAGACATACTCTGAGCAAAATCGTCAGCAAAGGATAGAGGAATGGAAAGCAAAACTGAAAGCACGTGGGTTGAAAATGAGCACATATAAGACAGCTGTAATTGACAGCAAATGAGGGAAATCAGAAGAGGGTGAGAACTGAGATAGAAAGTAAAGTAGTGGATCAGGTTAACAGCTTTAAATATCTGTGACATGTGGTTGAGGAAAAGGGAAGTCTGAATGAGGAAGTCAAAACTAAAATCGGAGGGACTACAGCCAACTAGCAAAGAGTGTCAAGGGTAGTGTGTGATAGAAGAATGCCAAAGAAGCTGAAAAGTAAGGAGTACAAGAGTACTACTGTATGGTACAGAAACCTGGGCAGTAAAAGCAGAGCGGCTGAGGAAGCTAGACATCATGGAGATGAAGTGCCTGAGATGAGTGGTAGGATGCACACTGTGGCACAGATGAAGAAATGAGGACATCAGAGCAGAAGCCAAAGTGTCTCTAACTGCAGACAAGGCCAAAGAAAGCAGACTACAGTGATTCAGGCACATGTTCAGAAAAGCAGAAAACAATATGGTGAAGAAGATTTGGGACAGAAAGGAAGAGGAAATGAAGGCATCTAGCAAAGAGGTGGATGGATTGTGTGACAGAAGACCGGTGAGAATCAGGTACGAGTGTTGAAGAAAGTAGGAGAGTAGCACTGAACTGAGAGAGATGGTGACAGGTGAAATGACAGTCTGACCCCATGTAGAAAATAGGAAAAAAGGGGACTGGTGATGACTTCTCATTTTAGATACAACCTTCCCCTCTCAGTTCCAGCAATTCTATCTCTGCCCTGATACCTTTCCCTATTCTCATCACCACTGACTTCTTTGCATGAAACCTCAATACTAACTTGTATCCAAAAACCTGAAAAATGTCAGTATATCAGGTAAAGACTCACCAACTCTTTTCAACTAAAATCAGCAAAAATTATACAATCATCAATGGGAAATTTTATGTTACTCTTCATAAAGCATTTCATTAACAAGCCCTTTTATCTTCTATGCCAACTTTTCTATCACTAATAAAAATAAACCCAGGTTCAGGGAACAGCCTTATTTGGTCTTCCTGCTTAACTTCACTTTATCCACCAGTTCCTTGTTATTATTATTATTATTATTATTATTATTATTATTATTATTATTATTATTATTGTTGACTGGGAACGTTCACTGGGCCAGTGACCCATTTTCAGTGGAGGCCTGGGAAGAAAAGCTCCATCCAATCATAGAAATACTTACATAACATCAGCTTAACTTTTGAAAGTCAAGAAAGTTTTTACACCATACAAATTGAAGTAGATATACAAGACAAATACATATTACAGAGGTATACAAGAAAATAAACCCAGTGTGTTAGATTTTTAGTAATTCTGTTTATATATTCTCATAAGTAAGAATACTGTTTAATCAATTCTGTTTATTCAGCCACAGAAATAAAGAAATCAAGAGAGATTGGATACGAAGACAGATAGTGTAAATTGCAACTATATTAAGTTAGTAAAAGTATTTGTAGTGTATAGTGGCCAAAACATTTAAGGTGGTTTAATTATATGACTACAAGAACAGACAAGGTTATTGAGATAGTGTTCTTTCAGTGCAAATTTAAATGTTTTTAAAGAGTCTAGCTGAGTAAGAGAGAGAGAGAGAGCGTATTCCAAAGTTTGGCAATGGCATGGGAATAGAGACATTGTCCAGCTCTTTTGTTGGGTTTAGTTATGGTTAAGAGTTGTTTGTTAGAGGACCTAAGATGCCAAGTAGGGGTGTGTGTTTGTATTATAGTTTGAAGGGATGGCAGAAGTTTGGATTATTTAGTAGTTTGTGGGTGAGAGTTGGGAGTAATGTAGGTAATGAGAGAACTCAAACCAGTTTATAGATTTAATGGCCAGGCAACGATATGTGCGAGTTGGCATCTTGGAGACAAACCTGGCTATTTTATAGTAACATGACTGCAGTTTGTTAAGGAGAGATGTGTGTAGGTTAGTGAAAATGGGGAAACCATAGAGGAGGGAGGGTAGAAGTAGACTATTAGCTAGTTTCAACTTGGTAGACTTGTCCAAATAGAATTTATGCTTATAGAGTTTGACAAGCTTAAACTGAGTCTTTTTGATTGAGTTGAGTATATGATTCTCCAAGGATAGTTTGTCATCAATTGTGATGCCAAGTAGTTTAGCTGTTTTTAAAGTTTCAATTTCTGTATTGTTTTGAGAGAATATTTTAAAGTCTATAGTTAGAGGTTTGATTGTGAAGAGTAAAAGTTTTGATTTTTTGGGATTAAGTAGCATTTGAGTTTCGTTAAGCCAGGATTCAATGGAAGTAAATGCATTTTGTGTTAACTTTAGGAAATCTGAGATGTTGTTAGAGGATGTAATTATGTTGCATCGTCCATGTATTGAATGAGTGTACTTTGCAGGGATGCTTTATGGAGAGTATTAATAAATATGTTAAAAAGCAAGAGCCCAAGAACAGACCCTTGGGGAACACCTGTGTTGTTTAGTAGGTAATTTAATTGCTTACTTTGCCATCTAACAGATTGTTTTCTGTTGTGTAGATAGTTATGGAACCAGGATAGCGTGTGTGGAGAGCAGTTTATGGTTGCAAGTTGTAAAAGTAATTTTGAGTGAGACACTGTATCAAAAGCTTTTGATAGGTCTAGTAGGATCACTGATGTTAGTAGGCCTGCATCAAGAGCTTTGTATACAGTGTTGGTAAATGACAGTAAGGCTGTTGTGCTGTGTGCTGGATGAAAACCATGTTGGGCGGGTGCGAGTCGGTTATTGTCTGTGAGATGTTTTAGCAATTGAGAATTAATACACTTTTCTAAAATTTTAGATAGAGGTGATTATTTCAGTGTTAGCAATATGTGGTTTTAGCCAGGTCTCTGTGAGTGCTATAATATCTGGGGAGTAGTGAGACAGCCAGGCATGGAATTTGGTGGTTTTGTTACAGGTACTACTTATGTTAATTGTAGTGAAGCAGAGGTTCTTGGCATTAGAAAAAAGGTTTTGGGCAGAATGGTTGATTGGTCCAGGGTTGGGGTGAATGTTGCCACATAAAGAAAGGGCCTGGTAGTGACCTGTAATTATGGAGGGATGTTGAGTAATGAAGAGAGGCCTATGGTAAGGGTTACAAATTACTTTTAGTTTGATTATGATGACAAAGGATCTAATTTTTGTAAGGTGCCAAGTATGGAAGTTGAATAAAGAGGATGAGATGTCAGAGAAACTATTGGTATTAGTGTGGGGTGCAATGGGTGATGTGGAAAATGTTGAAGTCGGAGAGTGGAGTATGTAGGGAGGTGGTGTGGGATAGGAAAAGAAGAATGGAGGTAAGGGAGATTAAGGTCGTGCAAGGTTTTGATGTATAATACATGTTAGGAAAAGGTTGTGGAACTATAATTAAGGAGAAGAATGAGGAAGATTCAGGAAGGGAAAATAAGAAGGAAGATAATTAAGGTAGAGTGAACGGGAGGATACTAGTGAAGGTGTCTGGGTGATTGATTGGGGGTTAGACAGGAAAGGGAAGAGTTTATGGAAGGTATAAATGTAATTGATGTGGGGTGGGTGGGAATGGGGGTAGGATAGGTGAGCAGAGTGAGCCCAAGTGGAGCGAGGGCGAACGGAATGGGCAGAAACCTTGAGGCAGTACATTAAACACCAAAAGTGTGATAAGAAACTTAGGGACACAGGTGTACAGTGGTCTCACCTTTGATAACCACATCACCACAACAGTCAGGAAATTCTTCTATGTGGCACACCTCATCACTAAGGGCTTTTCATCCAGTAAAAAGGAGGTCATTGTTCCACTATACTCATGCCTCATTAGACCCATTATAGAATACAATGCCCCATTTGGTATGTACCTCTCAAGACATCTGCAACAACTGGAAAGGTCGCAGAAATATCTCACTAAAAGAATCACAGGCCTAAAGCAGATGCCCTATGCTGACCGCCTTAAAAACTCCAGTTATACTCTGTTGCATATCGTCTACTCAGAGGCAATCTCTGCTTAACATACAAGGCCATGTCAAACCCAGAGCTGTTGGACATGCTACACTTAAAGAAATCCCAATGCCTCAGAGCCACATGCTCCAGGGATCTAAACCTTGTCATCACAGTAAACAAAACATGCTGAAGGGATAGGTTTCTGACCTAGAGACTCCCCAGACTCTGGAATAGACTGCCCATACATGTCAAACAGAGTACCTCTTTGGCCCTCTTCAAAAGGAACCTTGACAATTGGATGGAGAAAGGAAATTCACCCTGGGGATTACATCAGTTGCCCTGCTAGACAGGGGTCCAGGGAAGTAAATAGCGCAGGAAGAAATAGCCAGGGAATTGTTATGGCTAGGCTTGTATAGGCCCTAGGGCCAATAGCCTAGTACCAGCCTATGAACCTGTCTAGTAGAGCAGGAAGATTAATGACACTAATAGTTTCCCTGCAGGTAAGAAGAATGCTTGTATTTATTGCCGCGAGGAAGGTGCCAAGGGATGGGAGGTCCAGTTAAACAGGGTTAGTCAGGTATGCTCACTGGGAAATTGAAGCACATAATATCCACAGTCTTAGGAGCCATCTCCACTCCCTGGCCATATGTTCCACTGCCCTCAGCACAAACTTCCAAGTAACCAAGTTGAAAGCTTTCTGGGCATTCAACAATATTATTCCTGCTTTTCCTACCTTCTCTCTCTCTCTCTCTCTCTCTCTCTCTTCTGTCAAATTAATCACTAGTCTCTAATGCCACTAGAACATATTTATTTTTCAAAAGCAACCTGTTCTGGACTTATTATGACATGCAGCAATACCCTATCTAGTTGCACTGTTAATACTCTAGTAAATATTTTAGCACCAGTACTCTAGAGTGATATTGGCCTGAAATTTCTAGAATCGTCAACGTCCCTTTCCCTTTAAGCAGAACTAAGATAGTTGCTCTGTCCTAATACATGAAAAAGACAATCTTCCATTGCTGCATTAAACAACCTCATTAAAATCTCATTTAATTCTGTTTCACAAAATTCACTGGGATATCCATTTGGCCCCTCTGCCTTGTTTCCTTTTAAGTGTCTATTAGCTGCTACAACTTCAGTAGTCCCCCATCTTCTTGTGAAACCCCATTTGCTCATCTAATTCTACTACTGCCTCTTCTCACTCTTCAAAATGCACCCCTTCAAGTCCCTACTTCCTTATATTGCCCACTATAAACCAAAAAATAGCTGCAGAATCCCATTATTGTTTGAAACCCTCTCTCTGTATTCCGACCTCATTCCTCTTATTCAGGCTGCTTTATGCACATACTCAATCTACCATATCAGCAATCGTGTACCTACTTTTCCTTGAACATACCACCTCACTCTCATTTTACTTGGCCCAGCCTCCATTCAGTTTTTCTCGAAATCTTTTATTGCTTTTTCAGTAATCCTGAGTTTTTCCCCCTCTTTCTCTTTCCCCACTGCAATCCCTGGACTAGCAGTCTTATCCTATCCTTTCTATCATTCCTAAGCTTCTCCATAAACCACACCCTCCTTCTTCTCCAAGCTGTTTTAACACAATCCCATTTTTTCCTGGACCAACCCCTGATTACCACTGCCATTCCTACACTACCTATTGAGCAATTTAATTCGATCATATTATCTTTTCTACTTCTCTTCAGTTTCACTGGATTCCAATTTCACTAAGTCCTTGTCCTTCTCTTCGTTTTCCAAGCTATCACTACCACAGTGCTGGTCACTGGCCACTTTAATACCTCACTGGTTAAATGACTTGTTCAGAGCTGGAGAGGAGGCAAATGGAGACTGAAGAAGTCAAATATATGTCTATTACATAGTCTAGGTCTGGCAGTCTTAAAACTCTACTCCAAACTGTTTCTGTAGTGAAACACTGTCTTACTAAATAAACAATCGATCTCTGGTTCCATGACAAAATTAAAGTAGCCTCCCAAAATTATTCCTTCTCATTCCTGCCTTACCATTTTCCAAGCTTTTATACACTCCTGCAATATTTTCTAATTGCCTGAATTAGGTTCTTAAGAAGACCCCTGCCTTATTTCGCTACTTTTAGTGCTCTTACTAGCTTATCTTTTCTAGAGTGGGAAGTTTCCCACCCTAAAATTTCTTAGGCAGAATTCTATCTACGCCCCTTCCTCTAGACTTTTGAAGTTAACATATTTATTTCACCTTTTTTATTTTCTTTTCCTAAATATCTTTTCGTCTTTTTTTCATTTTCTTTTCAGAAGTACTCAGCCATCAAGACCCCCCACCCCCTTTGGACTCAAGCTCATTCATTCCCTAGTGATTAAGAACCCCCAGATCTTTTAGGGCAATAGCTGTATAGAGAGGCTGTTACTCAGGTAGTCATTGAGGAGTTTGAGCTCCTACCTACATCCCAGTAGTAAGCATGTATACAAGTTCCTAAACCCACTCTCAGTAAGGGTGATGGGCTACCTGGATCACCATGGGAACTCACAAGGCCCTAATCCTGTGAGTTCATTTTCCTGTGCACTCACTAATGATGGCTTCCATCACATGGTGGCATGTTAAGCTGTAAGCACCCCAGTTCAATCTCCTTGACCATCACACCAATTTTAAAGTCCCCTGTTTGCCACCATCTATTATGCCTTCTGTTTATACTCTTTAAAACTGCCACTCTAAGCTAATTTCCATTAAATTCAAAAAGCTTGAAAGCCTCCAAAAAAAGAATGAGTTTTCTGTTTTTCTATCATGTCAACCCTCTTTCTCATACTTATCAAGCCAGTAAAATACACTTAATTACTTTATCCCCTGCCCTCAGCTGTTGATATTTTCAAAACCAGACATGAGTATTTGCAACTCTCTCGACAGATGCATATAGGAAGGTTCTATACATAAGCATTCATTACTAAAGATCACACTCCTTTTATTTCACAGGCACTCCACCCATTATGCAGGAATCACTGGTCGCCATGTAATCTAACTGCTCTACTCATTCATTTGGGTCCACCTTCCTCCCACTCTGCCTCAATGAATGTTTACATTAACTTTCATTGCCTCCTTCTCAGCTTTCTCCCAGTAGTTTGTCCCTATCCAAGTTATCTTTAATATATCTGTGTGTATCATTTTTAACTAAAGACCCCTAAACAGCAACCTTTTACATCTGCACTCTGTGCCTGTAAAATACTGAGGGAAAATCTTTAGCCACCTTTACGTCTTTTTCTGTTCACATGAGCCCTGTTTCTATGACAGCTTGCCCAGTTACCCAATCACATGCTCTATAAATGTGCTATTTGATCACCTATCACCAGGTTCACATTTCTCTACCCAATGAGCTCTATCAGTTTGGATATCAATGTATCCAACCATCTGATACTGCTTAGCTCTGCAAACATGAGCTTTCTCTCATTTACATCCGCCAGCAGACTTATGACTCTGACATTTTTATCTCTGGTCCTTGCCTCAATATCTTTCTGTCTCTGCTGCAGTAGTTCAAATTTCCATTCTAGATGCTGGAATTTTTTCAGTTGAAAAGTAATTGAGACTTTTGTAAGTTTCACTTTTTCTTTATTAAATTGAGCCATCTGCTGAATCCTATCATTTTCATACCACATCTTAAAGATCTCACAGTCCATAGCATCAAAATCAGTCTTAAATCTTTCCAGCTTTCATAGAATTTGGTGTGATTAATCTTACATTTTTCTTTCCAGATGTAGTATAAAAGCTAACCATTTAACCAAGGACCATTTTCCCTTCTGTTACCTCCACTAATTTTTCAGTATTACCCCGTGACAGCCATTTGTAATAAAAATGAAGTGAAAAACAGTACATAGAGCCGCAAACTACACCATCATCTGTAAACGTGCTCAGCAGCTCCTCGTCAAGAAACAAATAATTTAATTGATTTCAGATTGTCAGGGCATTTACTGAAAGTACTTGTTATATTTTAAATGCAGCATTTTACCAAGCTGGTATCAAAATTAAAGCAATACCACAAAACAATTCCAAAATAAAGCCAATCACATTTAGAAAAGAACATCTGTCAGAAAAGAAAGAGAGGAGTACCATCCCTACTGTATCTTAAAGCACCTTGAAAACTGCACTTTATGTTATGTCCACTCTCTAGACACAGCAAGAAGATGCTGATGAAATACAATGAATGACTAATGTTAAGTATTTGTAAACATGGAAGGAAAGACAAATAATTGAAAGGGGTGGCAAAGGAAGGCCAGAGAACATTGATAGAGCTTATACAATTCTTTATGGTATATGATACATTTGTTGCTTTTCAGTATTTTGACACCAGCTTTGCATTGTGGTTGTTTTATGATCTTATTCAGCAGACAGCTTTGGTGAAATATTTGACTTCTTTACACATCATTGCAACATGGCCGTGATACAACATCATGACAGAACTGCTGAATGTGTAATGAACGTTTAATGGACACGTCATCATACTCGCATTACTGTTGGTCATAAATGTATAATTCTGTAAACAACAGCTATTTACCTCTATTTGTTTTTCAGGCCACACCATTGATCTCCACAGACCTTTTTCAGACTCAATGTCTAGTTAAGTGACTTGCTTAGAGTCATACAGTTAGGAAATGAAGGTTGTAGGAATCAAACCTTGCACCCCTATACAACAGGAAACAGCTCATTAATCCTCTAAGCCAGCTGCCAAACAACACAACTTCTTAACTATTTTCCTTGGTTCTAGACTACAACTAGCCAAGTCAAGCCAGTGGTCTCAGGGTGATCTGCTTTAGATCCATTATACATCAAATTCATTTCTGAAATTTGCTTTGGTGATTTTCTGATTACATGTTAGCATTTTATTCTGGTTGGAAGGAATACCTTTGTGGAAGAAGTATATCAGGGATTTCTGTTGCGTACGCATGCATATTGCAATTTGAAACGTTGTTAAAGATATCGTTATTTAAAAGAATGCTGCTGTTGAACACATCTTTAGGTTTGTTTTAGAGCACAGGAAGCAATAGTGCCACTCTCTTAGTATATTGCTCAAATGATGTCTTCAAGGGTGCCTAATAAAGTCATTCACACATACAATTATTTTGTCATAACCAGGAATAACTTACTAAACTGTGGTCTCCCATGTTTAAGCATGTCCTAGAAAAAGTAAAATAGAAGTCAGAGAAACTGGATGACCTTGCTGGGGAAGGAAAGAAATTAAGGCAATTCTGCTTAATTCATCCTGGAAGGAAGATAAGGAAGTACGTTTCTGAGAGGGATACACAAGACTGTCTACCCTACAAATGAAGACCAAAGCTGAAGGAGTGCATCTGCTTCTAAAGGTATTAAAAGATGAGGATTATATCACATGTGGAATGCATAATGATTCCTCCCATGCATTCAATCAGTGATGCAAACCCACTTGGCACCTAGATAAATGAAGACTAGTTAGCACCTAAGTAAATATCTCTCTCTCCCCTGATTCCTACCTGAAACACAGCCAAAGCTGTAAGCCCTCTCATTTGGTGAAGGGAACATATGATCTTTGACTTCCTTTCCCACACAGGAATGAATGGGTGGATGGCCATATGGGACTTATGTTTCGGTAATCATGGAGAGTATAAATGAATGCTGTAATGAAGGCAGAAAATATTTGTAGAGGAAAAATGAGTATGCAAAATACTGAGCATAAATGCTTCCCCCATGATCTGCCTTGATTATGTGTTCTCTCCGTCTTAAACCATATAGCTTTTACAGACTGCCAAATACATAATTAATTTATTTTTTTACTTCACTTTTCCCTGTATGACCGTCAGATGTCTGGCAGTTTAGTGCACAGATTAAAGGCTATAAATTGCTAACAAAATAGACTAAAGGCTATAAACTGCTAATAAGGTCCAAATTGTAATCTGGTTTGAGCTCCTCATTCTCCATTTGATTTTAATCGTCACTTAACTAGGCAGTGCTCCTGAGGTGGTCTTGCAAAGAGGCCTAATGGATAGACGTAATTAAAAAAATGTGACTGGTCAGTCTGTATTCTGCACAAACAATCATTTGTATATTTGCATGCTGTTCTGTCATAACATGTTGTATGGCATCAAGTACTAGGGAACAGGAATAACTCAAAGGTTCATATGTAAATACTAGCCTATCAGTCTGCAGACTATTATCAATACCAGAGGTCAGAATTAAACCCAGTGCTCTATATTATGCCAACTCTGACCCAAAATATTCAGATCTTGTACTTGACACTCACACATAGTATATTAATCCTCTGTATGGCAACCATGTTTACACTGCCACCACTAAGTGCCTAGATACATGCAGGCTAATTTGCATGTAAGTAGAAAACAAAAGCAGCAGTAACAGTTAGTCATGAAGATGGGAAGGAGAACCCAAGAGAAAAGAAAAAAATACTGAGCAGAATCAGAAAAGATTGCCATATGCAGTGGGATATCAAGGAGCCACAGATATGAAAGAAAAAGAGGCAAAGAATGTGACAGGCAGGAGATTTAGCAAAGTAAGGCAACCTGTTACCATGGGGCAGACAGCTTGTGTGACTGAAAACTCTGCAGAGCAGGCTTACCAGAGTACTATGGTAAAGTATCCAGTGCCACAGGGTGGTCCTCAGGAAGTGGATCTCTCTGCTGCAAATAGAGCTGAGCAGAACAGCCTCATGATGCAACAAAGAAGAAAGTCCCTGGGATTCAGCAAGCTCTGCACGGCGTGCAGGAATAGTGCAAGAGCTGCTGGAGACAATATGGCCACCGAGAGATCCAGGAACAAGCTCCCGGGATGTGCACGTGTGCTCCTGCACTACTCCTGCACGGACACAGCTCCTGTATGCTGATTACCCCATTTGCAGGTGAAAAACATGCAAATAAGGTGAATTAGCAATCCAGGAATTTGGCAGCCATCCATGCAGGATTAGTGTAACCTGTAGAAATGTACTCGGTTAGTAACCAAGTTCATTTCTGCAAACTACAAAACAGAGGTATGACAGCTCCAAATAAAGGGTGTATATAACGTGGAAGGCATGCCAATGGCCAAATATATCATCATTGGCATGGAAAACACTTTCAAAATAAAAAAAAATAACTTTTATTTTTTTTGGTAGACTTCGGTCGTTTAAGTGTAGGGCAGCGGCACGCAAACAGAATCGGCCCGAAAATAAAACTAAAAACCTTGAAAAAACCTTTTTATGCAAAATCACAATTTTGCCATTATAGTCAATGGCAGGCAGAAGACAAGGTCAGTGAATAGTGGTTGCTAAGGGGGAAGGCTCAGTGTCAGACTTGTAACTAGGCATTAGCAAGCAATTCTATGCAAATGAGGGGAATGATACTGAATCACAGATTTCCCCTCATGGCTAGCCGGCACCCAACCGTGTAGGTGCAGGAAAACTATGGTGCAAGCCTAAAAGTTAGTTGACATCATAGAGGTGTGTGTCAGGCATACTGTAAGCTTACTGGAGCTCTGTGACTCGGGTTTGCCCTTAGCTTAGCAGAGCTAAGGAAGGTGATGTGTCTGTAGCTGCCTAGCACTCTTTACATTGCCTAAATGGGTATGCACACAGTTTTAAACCATAAAAAAAAAAAACAGAAAATAGCAGCTCCATTCACATCTGAGCACTAGGTTTACGTGGCGTGCCTCAGGGCTTAAACAGGAAGGGAAAACAGCAGTAGGAAGGTAATCAAGGAGAACTAGCATAGCTGTTAGGTGAATTGTATCAGAATCAGCCAATTACACAGGCAGCAGCCCAGCCCAGCACACTACTATAAACTATGCAAACACCTTTCCCACTGGTTTTTCCCATAAACTCTACACCACCTGTGTACACAAACGGGGAAATTTTACCTAACAAAAGCAACAAAATGATAGGGGCTGCATTCGCTCTCATAAATCAACATGTGGAAGAGGCTGAGGGTGGTGAGGATGAGGATGAAAATGTTGATGACCAACCCACAGTGAGGAGAAGGAGAAGAGTGTACAGACCCAGGGTAACCTACCAGGGGCTACATGAGCTAGAGATAGTGGAGCACTATAGGGTGGACAGGGACCTCCTACAGCAAATTGTTGAGCTGTGCCGGCCATGCCTCACACACAGAACCAACAGAGGGAAACCCATCCCAGTGGATACCAAGGTATGCATAGGCTTAAGAATACTAGCCACAGGTACCTTCCAAAGGCCAGCTGGGGATATCATGGAGATCTCAGAGGCATCAGCATACAGGGTACTCCACTAGTTCCGGGATGCCATGTCAGCACAAGCCAGTGAGCACATATATTTCCTCAACACCCGTGAGGCGTTGACCAGCAATATGCATCTCTTCCACCAAATAGCAGAATACACTGAGGTAGTGGGTGCTATAGACCGCACGCACATACACATCAAAGCACCACCAAGCAAGCAGGGTAGGGTCTACATAAACTGCAAGGGCTTCCCCTCCATCAACTGCCAGGTCTTGTGCAATGTCCAGGGCATTATAATGAATGTGTATGCTGGCAGCCCTGGAAGCTATCACGACTCCCACATCTGGCATATGACACAGCTGTACCAGAGATTTGCCAATGGGGCAGGGGCAGGGTCACACAGCCCCCCACCATTGCCAAGGCCTGCACAGGCACAGAGTGACTCAGAGAAGAAACAACCTGAGCCTGCCCTAGCAGGCAGAAGGAGGCGTGCCCAGTATGCCCAGGCCTTGGCAAAAAGGCAACGCATAGCACATGCACTGACAAGGTAAGAACCCAGGAAATGACACCTCACTCCAACTCGCACATATAGTAAAACGGATGCCAAACATGACACAGCCTGTGCTTAACCATGTATAGGGAGTGTACTATGTGCATCTAACATAGTCAGCCCTCTAGCACCATCCTCAATACTGGCACAGTCGCAAGGTAAGTCACACTCACTATCAATTGCTAAATGTAGTAGTATGTTCTGTTACCTGTATCTATGGTATGGATGTGAGCATGTTAGGGAATCGAGTGGCTGAATGGGATGCCACCTGATAGCAGACACCTATATCAGCAGCATTAAATCCTTAACAAATACTGGTGTCAACATAGTAGGCAGCACTAGAAAAGGTGACAAAACCCACTACAGGACATGTGGTGGGCCAAATGTGTGTCCATAGGACACAAATATGCACGTCAGTGAGGCTCACATACCCAACAACAATCTCAGCCAGCAAGACAGGTGTAGACAAACACAAAGAAAGGCTGTGCTAAGGCCTCTGATTGATGGCTGTGGAGAACAGCCCCCCTCTAGACTTACACAGACAGACTACAACAGGTCAGGCAGTGGGATGTTAGTTCTGAAGGGTAAAAAGTCTGAAATTGAAATGTAGGTCAATAAAACCTAAGAACTGTAGTACACTGATATGCCTCTAGTCTGCATGATAGTGAGAATACAGAATGAAAAGGAGTACCTAAAATACCAGTACAGTCATAGCAAATGTTTACAGTTGTCAGGTGTGCCCCCCAACAATCCTATGTAGAAATGTAGTAACATGAATGTTTAGGTATAATAACAGTAGAACACAGATTACCTGAGCTGGCCAAAGTAGCCGGATAGATTCTAGCATGTGTACAATATGCAGGGTTGTGTGGGTTAGGTTGGTGTGTGTTGCATATTGTGTGAAAGTGATCAGCATGTAGGCATGTAGGGTTGTGTCCCGGTGGCCAGTGGCCAGTACTGTTGATGACAGGGCCAAGTTCTCACAACTGCAGTGCCAAACACAATATGTAACAGCAAGACACAATCCAGCAGTAATCCATATTAATTGTTCAGATGTAATATCTGTCACCATCTGAAAGATGGTCATGTCATGAATGTGAGCCCAGATATACAAACAGTAAACAGGTGGAAGTACCTTAGACATTGTATAAAATATTACTGTCAAATGGACACACCTTTGGAATTGTACATGCTGGTTAGCAGCACATTAGTTGGCAGACCACAAAAGGCACAGGTATGAAGTACTGAGAAACTGATGATGTCCCTGTACAAGACAACATAAGTGGAATGCCCCATGTATATCTGTGAGTCAGCCGTAAGTAGCTTCCATAGCACGCATGCACCCAGCTCATCCCCCCATCTGCCACAGGTGCCTCACAGGTCTTATCCCTTTTGTTGGGAATGAGTACAATATGACCCCCACATCTGTATGGGAATAGCCACAGAATGCAGCATGTTGAAGAGGTGTCCCATGTAGGTGTGTCCCTAGCTGTAAGCAACACCCTGCCAGCATCCACACCAATAGATCAATAAGGAAAGAAACTATTGACATTAACACCTTGCACACCTACCCTGTCACCCCAGGGGACTATAGTGGCTTTCAGCCTGGGACCATAGAAGTGACACAATGCACCGGCCTGCTACAGATGGCCTACATCACTATCAAATGCCCTACAGTCCTCTGTCAAAGGCCTGTGTCTCACCTGTACTGCCAATGTATGTTATCTCATGGACTCCCAAATAACAACATAACACAGTACACAGAACACAAATGCAAGGCCATGTTGACAAATCCCAGTAGTATGTCCACCATATCCTACTGCATCAACTGTGGACCAACCCCTAAATACTGCTGGGTTGAAGTGATAGCTATAGGGATACTTATCAGATAACATTTCCATAATGTTCAGAAGAGGATAGAATAACAGAGGGGGGAGGTATAAGCATGGATGCCATGGAGTGTTTGAAGTCTGAAACTCAGATGTGTGCACATACTATCCCTGCCTGAAAACACAGGAATGGGTGGCTACAAACCTGCTTGAAAACCACAGTGTGAAGGGGTAATGACCATAAATATGAGCCCTGCCTCTGGGTAATCTGTGTGAATCTGTACAGCTGTGAGGTATGGCCACATCAGGATACAGCCATACTTTCACGCCGATGGATGTACAAGCATGGGATCCTCAGCCAACACAGTACCAAGGTGCTCAACCATTTACATAGACTCATCAGCAAGTGTCTGCAGCTCCCCCTCTAGAATGGCATGATTGTGCAAGAATAAGTAGACTGCAGACCACAATACTGGGCACAGCTTCATTCATCTTGTGTTCCCCAGGAAATTACTGCAAGCAAATATGTATACCTGTCAGTAGTTGATAACATAAAACATCACATTGTAAAACAGTACATATATCTGAATATCTCTGTTAACACCAAAACCAGGTAGTGGAGGCAGCAAAGAAACAATTAGTTACAGTATCCCACTATCCTTTGCCCATTGTGACCCCATATTGTCAACCGATCTACAGATATGCTGCAGAAACAGGTTGCTAGCTGTAGGTGTAGAATACAAAAGCCTACACTGGAGTACAACCTACCTGGAATGGATTTGCACATTTAATACAGAAGGTCATACTGGGCATGCTCCCACACTTAGAGAAACAAAGCCCATGTCTGTCAGCAAAATACTGAAATGTCATACTGGGCATGCTCCAACACAACAGAAATGAAACCCATGTCTGGCAACAACAGTGGACTATACATATCTGTCAATCGTAGATGTTTGTGCACACACTCCACATTGCACACCAGTTATGCTTTACACACACATCGGATAGGAATACATGCATATATCCAAGGACAACACACTATAATAGGCCAAACTTGCGCATACATAGATGTGTAGAAGAGAGTGACAGACAGTGACAAAGAGCTGTCCCACTCAGCACGCTTCCAATTGGCCAGTACCACATGATGTGCAAACGTCAATCCCTGTAGACATTTGCTTTTGGTATCCCTAAGCACTATAGTATCTGTGGTGCTTGTGATAACTGATTAACAAGACTGTAAGAGTCATTATTCATATAGCTGTTGTATATATGTTCCTATTAAATGTAAACATGTCATTCACCTTGAAATACACCTTTGGGGAAGGCGTAGCCCTATAAGCTCTGTGATGTGTGCTATAGCTGTGTAATGCTATAGTGTGATGTACTAGTTAGGTAGGAGTACTAACTGTGATACTGTGTGTGTTTGTGTGTGTGTGTGTGTGTGTGTGTGTGTGTGTGTGTGTGTGTGTGTGTGTGTGTATGTGTGTGTGTGTGTGTGTGTGTGTGTGTGTGTGTGTGTGTGTGTGTGTGTGTGTGTGTGTGTGTGTGTGTGTGTGTGTGTGTAGGGATCAATGCTTTTGAAACTATTCACAGTCACTACATTTTCCATTACCCTACTTTGGCAAGCCTGCTGATATCATTCACCTTGAAATACACCTTTGGGGAAGAAGTAGCCCTATAAGCTCCATGGCATGGGCTACAACTGCGTAATGCTGTAGTTTGATGCACTTGTTAGGTAGGACTTCTAATCCCTGACATGACAACTGACAACTGTGAGACTGTGTGTGTGTGTGTGTGTGTGTGTGTGTGTGTGTGTGTGTGTGTGTGTGTGTGTGTGTGTGTGTGTGTGTGTGTGGGTGTGTGTGTGTATGTAGGGATCAATGCTTTTGAGGCCATTCACAGTCACTACACTTTCCATTGCCCTACTTTGGCAAGCCTGCTGATGTCATTCACCTTGAAATACACCTTTGGGGAAGGAATAACCCTATAATAAGCTCTGTGGTGCATGCTATAACTGTGTAATGCTGTAGTGTGATGTACTAGATAGGTAGGAATTCTAATCCCCGACATGGCAATTATGAAACTCTGTGTGTGTGTTTGTTTGTCTGTGTAGGGATCAATGGTTTTGAGGCCATTCACAGTCACTACACTGTGCTATAATTGCATAATGCTATAGCATGATGTACTAGTTAAGTAGGAGTTCTAAACCCAGACATAGCAATTGTGAGACTATGTGTGTGTTTGTTTGTCTGTGTAGGGATCAATACTTTTGAGGCCATTCACAGTCACTACACTTTCCATTGCCCTACTTTGGTAAGCCTGCTGATGTCATTCACCTTGAAATACAACTTTGGGGAAGGAGTAGCCCTATAAGTTCCATGGCACATGCTATAACTGTCACTACACTTTCCATTGCCCTACTTTGACAAGCCTGCTGATGTCATTCACCTTGAAATACACCTTTGGAGAAGGAGTAGCCCTATAAGCTCCGTGACGTATTCTATAACTGCATAATGCTGTAGTGTGATATACTAGTTAGGTAGAAGATCTAATCCCAGACATGGCAACTATGAAACACTGTGTGCTTGTTAGTCTGTGTAGTTATCAATGCTTTTGAGGCCATTCATAGTCACTACACTTTCCATTGCCCTACTTTGGCAAGCCTGCTGATGTCATTCACCTTGAAATACACCTTTGGGGAAGGAGTAGCCATATAAGCTCTGTGGCATGTGCTATAACTGCGTAATGATATAGTGTGATGTAGGAGTTCTAATCCCAGACATGGCAACTGTGAGACTGTGTGTGTGTGTGTGTGTGTGTGTGTGTGTGTGTGTGTGTGTGTGTGTGTGTGTGTGTGTGTGTGTGTGTGTGTGTGTGTGTGTGTGTGTGTGTGTGTGTGTGTGTGTGTGTGTGTGTGTGTGTGTGTGTGTGTGTGTGTGTGTGTGTGTGTGTGTGTGTGTGTGTGTGTGTATGTGTGTGTGTTTGTTTGTGTAGGGATCAGTGCTTTTGAGGCCATTCACAGTCACTACACTTTCCATTGCCCTACTTTGGCAAGCCTGCTGATGTTATTTCACCTTGAAATACACCTTTGGGGAAGGAGTAGCCCTTTAAGCCCCATGGCATGTCCTATAACTGCATAATGCTGATGTGTGATGTACTAGTTAGGAAGGAGTTCTAATCCCAAGCATGGCAACTGTGAAACTCTGTGTGTGTGTGAGTGTGTGTGTGTGTGTGTGTGTGTGTGTGTGTGTGTGTGTGTGTGTGTGTGTGTGTGTGTGTGTGTGTGTGTGTGTGTGTGTGTGTGTGTGCGTTTATATAGAGATCAATGCTTTTGAGGCTATTCACAGTCAATACACTTTCTATTGCCCTACTTTGACAAGTCCGCTGATGGCATTCACCTTGAAATACACCTTTGGGGAAAGGCTAGCCCTATAAGCTCTGTGGTGCATGTGATAAATGCAGTGCACTGTAGTAGCAATACTTAGCTAGGTAGGGATTTGAATCTTAGCATTCTTCAAGTGTGTGTGTGTGTGTGTGTGTGTGTGTGTGTGTTTGTCATCAGAATCCTGTGTGGACATACCCGTGATTGTGTAATAACAAGACTCATTGTGGGGTGGGTTTTGCAAATTTCTTATATGGAGGACCTATTATATGTCACAATGTCCACCTTACAAGGACAACAGATGTCAAACAGCAGAAAGCCTGGTGTAGACAATCCATACCCCTACATGTGACATTATGGAATGGGGAACAATATAGGCAACCCTTTTATTACTCTCCACCCATGTCGCATACACAAAACACTTGACTAGGCAAGAACCACTATGGTGGTAGTTCCCTGCATATTGCCCACAGATAGTAACTATGGTATGACTGCAGTGGACTACAGAGGTCATGGCACCCTGTTCCAACCCTACAATAGGCAAATAATTGCTTACATTAGTCCTTTGCTATGTTCCCCACTGGACGCCTGCAACAACTGTAGAGTCAGCAAATGTAACCCACAAAGGAAATAACATGCCTTATACACATCCTCTGTATGGACAGATGCCACTAACACCAGTGAATACCTGTATCATGCTGTCAATGTAGGTGCAGGATCAGCCTCAGTTCCATAACCAGTTCTCACCACATGAGGTCAGGAATGCCACATCAGATGAAAAACTGTCCACACAACATGCCCCAGACACCCCAGGTACACTTCCACAAGTCACAGAACATGCATGTGGGACATGTGCACATCCCAGACACTGTCCATGTTATGGAATGTAGAACACATACATGGCAAGCATTGCACAGCACTGGCTACCCACAATAGTAACCCAGATGAGTGGATGGTGAATACAATACCCACCTATGTATGCTAAACCAGAGACTACACCCCTGAGCCACACTGCAGACTAGTGTCATGTGGCCTGATGCCATGGTATACCCTTTCCCTAGCCTTATACAGTGTTCTGGTACAGTCAACCACTACACACCTGTGAAGCAATTAACCCATGAACATCAGTACTGGCAAGTGTGTGTGTGTGTGTGTGTGTGTGTGTGTGTGTGTGAAGATTAAAGATTTGGAAGCCATTCACACTCACTTCACCTCCCATTGCCCTACTGAAGCATGCCTTCTGATGTCAGTAACCTTGACATACCCTTTGCCCATATATCAGCCTGGTAACCTCTGTGGTGCATGTGATACCTGTGTAATACCGTAGTGTCACAAACTAGTTAGTTAGGAATTCTAATCCTGACCTTGCCAACTGTGATAATGTGTGGGAGTCCCTGAGAGAGTGTGGTCGTGTCATCTTGACACCTGTTTTTGTGGACAGGCACATGTACTACACCTAACTTATCCCTCCTTTATCACTGTTGCTGATGGCACTCACCTTCAAATATACCTTTGAACAGCTCTCCAACATGTAAGCTCTGTGGCACATGCAATAACTGCATAAAAAGGTAATAGCAATACATAGTCAGTTAGGGGTTTGAAACCCTGTACTGGTAAGTGTGTGAAACAAGCATGCTTAGTTCTTACTCTCCACAAAAAGTTTATTCAAACACACGACATAAATTTCTCCAAGTCCTTCTCTCAATACTATTTAGATACCTGGATGATATATGTTTGTTATGGCATGGAACAGAGGTGGATTTTCAGAAATTTGTAAATTACATTAACTCCACCACTTCCTTTTTGACCTTTACACATTCGGTCAGTAACACCAGTTTGAACTATCTAGATGTAACTATAATCAAGGATTTCACCAATGGCAAGTTTGCTTCAAGAGTATACAGGAAACCCACATATTCTAATTCTTACCTACACTTTAGCAGTAGTCATCCTTTCTATCAAAAGAAAGGAATTATCAAAGGGCAACTAATCCGTGCTTCTAGAATGTGTAGCACTGCGGAATACTACTCAAACGAGGTTAGCTTTTTAGAAGAGAAATTTTGTGAAAGGGACTACCCGGCCAAACTAATCAAGAATTTGGTCATGAAAATTTCCGCATGTAGAGAAGAAAAATACCCACCACTTTTAGGATGCATGTTACCGCAAGTGGATAACTTGCATAAGAACACCCAGCAGCTAGAACAAACTAGTTACATACACACATTTTCCAGCAATTCTGACCTGATAGAGGAAACAATAACAAGGTATTGGCCAGTTCTTACATTGCATGATGATTTTTCAACAAAGGTTCCAACTAAACCCACATTTGTTAGACGCAGGGGTACTAGCATGAAAGAGCTATTTGAAAGAAAAGAAATGACGAATACCACTGGTAGTAGATCCAAAAAAGGAACTTATAAATGTGGAATGTGCAAACAATGCACTGCTATGTTGAATGATCACATCCCATCTAGGAAATATATATTCCGGTCTAATGGGTATTTTAACTGCAATGCAAAATATGTTGTGTATTTAGGCTCATGTATAAAATGTCAAAGTTTCTATATTGGGAAAACAGAAAGGACTCTAAAAAGAAGAATTTATGAGCATTTCTACGATATTTCCAAGAAAAAAGAGACCAGTGCTTTTTATGAACACTGTTTGTCCTGCCCAGATATTGAAATCAAGTTCATTGTGTTAGACCAGATAACACCCGACAAGAGAGGGGGTGACTGGGAGACTAAATTGGAATATAGGGAGCTTATATGGCAACTAAGACTGGATGCAGCTAAATGGCCAGGGTTAAATGACTACACAAATTTAAGTAGTGTTTTAAAACTAATAATAATTTAATATATAGAGTTTAGAAGTAGTGGAAATTTATATATTTTATTTATTTAATCATACATACATATTTATTCAACATTTAACATATATTCCACATACTTTTGAGGTTCTAACATTCATCCATGAAACATGTATTTTAGCTTTACAATCCTAATTTGTGTTTTAAAGAATTTAAAAAAAAAAAAAAAAAAAAAAAAATTTTTATCATTCATGTTTATGTGTTTTTTATGTGGTATATTATATTCATACACTTATTTACCACAATTGTATTTGATAGGTGTATTACAATGATTATTACCTACATTTTACATATGTTTTATCTTACATTTATATATTTGCATTCATTTTCATAGCTAACCAAGTGGTTAATAGTTTTCATTGATTAATTAATGATGTAATTTTGGGTATTTAAGCGGCTTGTATTTTGAATTGCACTTGTGTTCTGAAGAAGTCCGTGGAGACGGACGAAACCTAGGTCGACGCAAGTTCTGTTTTGTCAGTCTTTAAATAAACATCCTTTTGAGCGTTATATTGACCTTGGACTCATCGATTTTTTGTGGAATATATCATTATCAGTACCTCTACTTCGACTGGGTGCTTTCTCTTCCTTTTGGCATTTTGGTCGTGTTTGGTTCCTGGTTTGTGGTATTCATTATGGAAGAAGAAGGCGGCGTGTTCGATGTGGGTGCGTTACTGAAGGAAATGAACGAACAATTGAAGCTTCACACTATGCTAATCAGCAAGCTTATGTCACCAACAATTCCTAGTACGGAATCTACGGGGAGTTTGGGTTTGCCGCTAACTCAAATCACACCCCCGCCGGTTCTTTTAGGATCCAGTATTACCGGTATGTCAAATAATACTAACACTGCCCGGTTAAACGACAGTTACGAGCCTTTTAAAAGTGATTCCTGGAAACATAATCATTATTCATTTAATCCTGAGAAATCTCCTGTTGAAACCAATGTTAACAGAGTGAAAGGTAACATGAGGGACTTGTTAAAACTTTTTGAAGTTAAATTGTTTAAATTAAAACGTACCCAAATGGAGAATGGATACTTACGTAAAAACATTGAATTGGGGCTTGTACCCAAAGGACTTAGGCTTTGGAGGTATCCAAATGGGAGTGAACGTGATCCAGATATGTTGAAAGATTTACATGAGTTATTTAACAAGACAGGTATAGCCCTGATGGAGATCATGATTAAATATAATGACAAAAAAATAGAATTACTTTTGTCTGAACTTGAAACATTAAACAATAACATCGGTCAGGATCTACTGTTTGATCAGTATTACACAAACTACATTAATATTATTAAAGATGTGGAACACAGTTGTAACATCATATACGAGAAAAAGAACAATAAAATCAAGAGGGATATTAAGATATATGAATCGGGTTTGGTATACCCTAAATCCAAATGTGTAATTCATAACCACAGTAGGGAGAGGACCGACAACGGAAGAGACCGCCTGAATGAATTGGATGACATCACTTCCCCTTTTCTATCTGAGGATTACAGGCAACGGGAATATGGCAGCCCAGGTGAAGGAGATGGGCCGAGGAGATCCAAACGATTAAGGGGGCAAAACAACCAAGAGGAGGACAACGAGTTTGAACGAACAGGTGCACGACCAAGACGGGACCCAGATAACAACAAGAAAGTTTACTTTCAAAAAAACGCGTGGAGGACGCGCAAGTTGCCGATGGCGTCCCACTCCACAAGGTTCTTGGTAAGCAGAATATCATCAACTCATCAGGTATTCATGGTTCAGATACTAACACGAATGTTAGATTTGGTGATGATTTTTCCTTTTTATTAGACAATCCTTCTGATAATTTCTATATAAGTGAAGTTCACTGTAATGAACACATTAAAGATACAACAAGTGGCTTTTTAGTATCCGATGACATGAGTGTGCATGAGACGCCCACGAAAGGGTTCGATATATTGACAAGGGTGGATTACTTGGACAGTAGTGACTCATTAGGTGACTTAACTACACATGTATATGATGGACAATCACAGGATTTTAACACTGTTTTTTATGACACAAATGTGAGTGTCATTAGTAATGATTCACCCATGACATTTGATGTGAACAAGCATTTTATAGGAAACTCGTATTTTCATGAAATTTTTAAAGGCATTCTTATTGAAAAGAAAGATGGATGTCGTTTGTTTATTAAACCTAATATTGTAGTCAATGACAAGAAGGACTTTACGTTATATAATTATACCCATCATGTATTTGACACAGATTGTGTTAACCTATTTTCTAAGGGTTTTAATTTTGTACCATGTAGAAAGGGGAATATAGTAAACACCATTGTGGATTTAAAACTTTTTACCCGTAAATTAAATTTAAAAATTTTATATCAAAACAATCCCTGGGATATCAACAGGGAAGAAAAGAAATTATCCAAACCCAGTAATTATAATCCTCCTATGAATGAGAAAGTGGCTTTTTTTGAAAAAGTCACTGAGAATGATATTAGGGATGTTTTTAGTAAATATAACACCAATTTCAATAAAAATATGACTGATAAGGAGGAAGCCACACTTAAAAGTATTTTGTCCACTAAAAATATCAGAATAATGAAACCAGATAAGGGTAATGGAGTGGTTATAGTGGACCATCAGGATTACATTTCTTATATGAATGCCATGTTAATGGGAGATACGTATGTGGAGATTAGCAGAAATTAAATAAATATAGCCTTTAGAAGAATTGATATATTACTTAATGACATGCTATATCAGGGTGAGTTGGATGAAAATGAATGGCGTTTTTTATAGAATGAATATCCTGTTATTAGTGGAATTTTCGGTATTCCAAAAATTCACAAAGGGTTAGACAATCTACAATTCAGACCTATGGTAGATGGCAAACGCAGCAAAACCCATTTTATCAGTCAATTTTTGGATCACCACCTTAAGCCAGGTATAGAAACTTTCCCATATATTCTTAAGGATTCTTGGGATTTTTTGGACAAAATTAATTCTACTGAATTTAGTACGGGAGACATATTTGTCACAATGGATGTATGTAACCTGTTTACGGTTATACCCCATGACAAGGGGCTTGAATGGTTGGAAGAGCAGTTGTTTTTTACTAATTTATATGACCAAAACAAAATTAATGTTTTAACGAAACTAATGGAAATTGTGTTAAAAAACAATTTCCTATTTTTTGAAGGGGCTTATTACAAACAAAAGAGTGGAGTAGCTATGGGGGCAGCATGTGCCCCCAGTTTTGCTAACTTCATAATGACCTATTGGGAGCTCAACTATGTGTTCAATACCCAATTTTATACACACGTAAAATGTTATGGTCGTTTCCTGGACGACTTATTTATTATTTGGAATGGAGAACAGTCAGAATTAAATGCCTTTTTGGAGTACATGGATAGCAGTGTTTGGTTTTTAAAGTTCACACATGTTATAAGTAAGGAAAACATTACTTCTTTGGACATAAAGTTAACATATGATAAAAGAAAGAATAGGTTGATGTCGAACATCTACAGAAAGTCCACCTTCTCTAACTCTTATTTACACTATGATAGCTGGCACCCCGACCACCAGAAAAAAGCTGTGGTTAAATGACAAATGGTGAGGGCAACCAGAATGGTCAGTGAGGAGGTGGACTTTGAAAATGAAATACAGTTTATTATATCATTATTTATAAATAGGGGTTATCCCAAAGTTTTTTGCACAAACATTTCTGAGGAAGTAAAAAATAAAAGGCAAAATGGATTTTATAAAGCCTTATTGAATGGTAATGAATGTTTAGTTGCGAATGGTAACAAGGTTTACACCATCTTGAATGGAGGTTTTATTTCCAATACTATACCTTTGTTTATTACCACATTTAATGACATTTCCCATGTCATTAAAATTATAGTTAAGAAAAACTGGAATTTCATTAAGATGGACAACACTTTAGGGAATCTCTTCCAAGGGAATATTACATATATTTACAGGAAAGATATGTCCTTTAAAGAAATGTTTGAAAGTACAAATGTTAGTGCAGGTATTCAATCCAACAAACCGATGGGTAACTTCAAATGTGGCAGGTGTTCTGTTTGTATACACATGATTAACACTGGTACAACAGTAACAGTTAACAAACACACCATTGGGATTCACCAACATATTAACTGTTTTACTAATAATGTTATATATATTGCAGTATGTCAACAGTGTGATGCCTTTTATGTCGGGAAAACCAGCAGACATCTGAGGGATAGAATAAAAGAACATCTGTCAGATATTAAAAATACTAAGTTAACTAATGCATTAACCAGGCATATACAACAGTATAGAAATCACCAGTTTAAGTTTTTCGGAGTGTTACACCTGAGGTACGACCAACAGGGTAAGATTACTAAATACAATTTGGACACATCTAAATTAAGGATGCAGATTTTATTGAATGCTCATCAGCATCCCGGACTCAACGAATATATTAGCATTAAACCCATTTTATGGTTATACAGCATTAAAGGGAAATAGGGTTAGTTTGGATTAATAAGTTTTTAATGATCTACACATATATAATTTTCTTTTTGTATACATATGGGTACTTTTTTAACATACACATATTTTTCATACATATTTTTCATATATATTTCAATATATATATTTTTCACAGAATTTTACATATGGATTTACATGATACATATACATTTGTATATGTATATTACATATTATGGTTATTAACGATTATATCTAATTAATTTAATTTAATTAAATGAGTTTATTAATTTATATCTATATATATACATATACACAAAAAATTTTTTTGTAAATTTACTTGAGAAAGTTTAATATATAGAGTTTAGTAGTAGTGGAAATTTATATATTTTATTTATTTAATCATACATACATATTTATTCAACATTTAACATATATTCCACATACTTTTGAGGTTCTAACATTCATCCATGAAACATGTATTTTAGCTTTACAATCCTAATTTGTGTTTTAAAGAATTTAAAAAAAAAAAAAAAAAAATTTTTATCATTCATGTTTATGTGTTTTTTATGTGGTATATTATATTCATACACTTATTTACCACAATTGTATTTGATAGGTGTATTACAATGATTATTACCTACATTTTACATATGTTTTATCTTACATTTATATATTTGCATTCATTTTCATAGCTAACCAAGTGGTTAATAGTTTTCATTGATTAATTAATGATGTAATTTTGGGTATTTAAGCGGCTTGTATTTTGAATTGCACTTGTGTTCTGAAGAAGTCCGTGGAGACGGATGAAACCTAGGTCGACGCAAGTTCTGGTTTGTCAGTCTTTAAATAAACATCCTTTTGAGCGTTATATTGACCTTGGACTCATCGATTTTTTGTGGAATATATCATTATCAGTACCTCTACTTCGACTGTGTGCTTTCTCTTCCTTTTGACATTTTGGTCGTGTTTGGTTCCTGGTTTGTGGTTTTTAAAACTAAGAAGAGCTAAGTTATAGCATACAGCATTTAGTAAGAGATTATCAACATTACTTATTTGTATCAAATTATTTGTATTTTATATTTATATTTATTCTGAGTATAGGGAATATAATCTATGTAACAATGCTTGAACACTTAATACTTGATTATTATTTTTATTTTTAATTCTTGTATTTGTAACATTTGATTTTTATCTATTACTATTTATTACTCACATCATTTATTCGTGGCACCCCATTGTAATATTTATTGCACACTAAACAGTGTTATAAGAATCAATCACTACAAATGTGGTTTCATGGGACATTAACATATAACAATATTTATTTATTTATACACGAATGCTTTGTGATTTTCAAATGACATATCTTTTAAATAACATATTTTTCAACGACAACATATTTAACAAAAGGTATTTTATTTATGATTTTATGTATTTCATACAACATCTTGCTGTTTAATTTTAAATTGGTCACCAATTAATTTTAATTGTAACTTTACTGGTTTTAATTAACGAAGCACATGATCTCATTAAGAGACTTACAAATAAGATTGTTCTGCCCTGCATTTTTATCTTGACAAAGCTCAGTATTGCACTGAGCGAAAGCGCTTGAGAGAAGGACTTGGAGAAATTTATGTTGTGTGTTTGAATAAACTTTTTGTGGAGATTACCTTTGGCTTCATTGCTGTTTCTTACTGCTCTTCGCTGCCTTGGATTATACTTTTTACTTGGTCTTGGTTTCAAGCTTTTTGCTGTGTTCTTAGTTCTTACTCTCCTACTCCCTTCCTTTCATACTTTGTCTCAATCTATTTCTCTCACTTCCCTCTCTGGTGGATGTGGAAAAGTACACCTGCTTTGCTTAGGCAGCAGCTTGTGTTTTGCAAGTGATGCCTATGATCAGCTGATGGCCTGTGCACAAATTGCAGTCCCCCACTAGCTGACTGCATGAGGAACAGCTGTGGTAACATTCCCATAGCCAATTGCATGGAAGTACACTCTTATAACTAGGAACATCATGAGGGTGTTGGCCCTTTTCATTTACTGTGAGCAGGAATTCATGTCAGTGTTTTGCAAACAGCATCACAGAGGGTAGTGGGTTATACCTTTTACAACATACACTGTGGAGACAGGCCAACAAACAGGAGGGGGATGTTCCAGACATGAGGACAGAATGTAAGTCTTGATCTTCTACATTTGAAGTAATGTTGGTTTAACAGGGTTTGTGTGGATATGGTTGGTCTACATGAGTTAATACCTGTCATGACAGTATTATGTGGTTGAGGAAACTCTCACCTGTAGGGCTATCTGCAGACTGGCCAGTGTTTGGAGTCTTACATGTGTTGTGTTACTCACAGATGACCTATCTTCAAAAATACAGTAGCATAGTCTGAGAACTGCAGTCAGTACATGGTGACAGCCATG
>NC_056744.1:293534978-293537478 GCF_019279795.1 Protopterus annectens
TGTCGAAAGCCTTGGCGAGGTCAAGACAGGCTGTGTGAACCACCTTATTCTTGTCTGCGGCTTTGGTGACTGCCTCAAAGAAGTCGATCAGGTTCAGTTGGCATGATCTGCCTGTCACAAACCCAAACTGGGTGGGGTCCAGAGCTTGGAAGTTATCAATGTCTTTGTTTATCATTTCCATGATGATACATTCTATGGCCTTGCAGACCAGAATCATCAGGCTAATAGGGCAATAGTTACTAGGATCATTGGTGGCTCCCACTTTGTGGAGTGGGATAACTGTTGCTGTGCGCCATTCAGTGGGCACAAAGCCTGATGTAAGACTATGATTGAACATGGTGCTTAGGTGGGAAGCCAGTTCGTTCTGAAGTTCAAGTAAAACATAGCCTGGGATGTTGTCCAGTCCCATGGATGCTGTGTTTTTGGTTTTAGAAAGTGCAGCTTTTACCTGCATAGATGTGATTACAGGAACTCTGCATTCTTCCTGTATAGATATGGGCCCTTTAGGGGGTGAGCAGTGGGTAAAGTTAGCACTGAACCTATCTGCCAGGATGTTGGCAATATCAGTTGGTTCTGTAATTTTTGTGCCATTGTAATGTAACACAGAGCTGATTTGGGTGTTGCCATTGAGATTCTTGACATAGCTTTAGAATGCTTTGTGGTTGCCCTTAGAATCAGTGGCAATTTTGTTTTCATAGCTAGCTTTGGAGGATCTTATAAGGGATCACAGCTTCTTACTGAGGCTGACCAGGGGCTCCCCACTCATGATTTTTTTTACTCTCTTGTATGTATGCATATATATATATATATATATATATATATATATATATATATATATATATATACAGGGTACATTCAAACATCAGGTCCACACTCTCTAACTCTCCTTCCTGCACAGCTGCACTGTTCTGGTTTGCTACAACACAGACAGGTGTCACATGTGGACACAGACTAACATTAGGGGGGATATATAGGGACAGATTGCAGGTAATCCTAATACACACCTATGGCATTTGTGCATGCTACATTACACAGTAACATGACTGTCCTGCAAGTGGTGGGCTCTGAAACTCATGTGTCCATCATAATGGCACTACTTCCACCACCAGCTATTGGCCACACTAATATACATGTCTTGCAGTACACAACCCACACTGTGTTTGCTTACATCTTGTCATTCAGTGATGCTCTGCACAGTTGACAGGTATGGCCCACTGCCCACAGGGACAGACACTATTGTCCATAGCAGTTGTTCAGCAGGACATCATTACAACAACAACACCTGATGGCACATATAAATCATTCCACATCATCTATCCCATTATTATAGACCAAGTACTACATTCAGTTACATGCATATATGCTTCACATACCTGTTGTGGGATTGTCGTCTCTTCTAGGTACAGTTTGCTGTGTCCCCTTGATTAACTTGGGATGTCTGTAGGTTCAGTTGTTGAACAAGTTTATATTTACTGGATGTTTGTTCGTTTGTATGTTTGTTTGTTTGTTTGTTTTCACTCTCTCTCTCTCTCTTTCTCTCTCTCTCTCTCTCTGTCTCTCTCCACTACATGGATTCAGCTGCTTTGAATAGATTGCAGCATGGATTTTGTAAGTGATGCACATGATCAGGTGATGGCCTCTGCACCAATTAGTGTCCACCACTTGCTATCTGCATGCAGCCTGCAGTGTAATACTTCCAATTACCACTGTCATGGCAACCCACTACTATAAATCACTAGATCATGTGGGCGTGGTCCTTTACCTTTCCTGTATGGGGGACATCCTTCCTGTCTGTGAGCAGCAGTGTTACAGACAGCAGGTAGCAATACCTCTTACAAGAGGACTTGCAGACAAAGACCAACTACATATTTGTATAATGTTCCAGACCTACAGAGAGTGTGAGTAGTGTTGTTATATGCATTGTATACCACTAGTGTTACAGAGTTTGTGTGTACATACTAGGTTAGCATGGAATGCAGTCTGCCTGCATAGCTCTCAACTGTGGGCCTATCCAATTGATGGACAGAGGATTGGCTATGTTTTGTCTGTCCACCACACAGGTCTTGTCTCAGATATATCACTGGCATTCTGTCTGTTGAGTGCTATCAGTACATGGCTACATCCATTTGTGTTTCTGACTTCATGTTCCTGACTAAGGGTATGTTGCAACCAATCCTGTAACACCAGCAACTTTCTCAGTGTATAACAACAATACTGCATATGTGGCCCTGTGTTCCAGGCTCTGTCCTTCACCTATATACCAGGCTTTGTCCATGTGTCATGCAGTAAGAGGTTAAGTAGTGGCCTATGATTATGTCATGCTGCCATTCCTGCCATCATTCCAGTGATGTTGTGGTCCCCACACATATTGTGGGGTAGGATCCATATATATATATATATATATATATATATATATATATATATATATATATATATATATGTGGGCTACAGCTGGACAAAACTTGTGTGTCCTTGCCCAGTCCAGAGGTCAGTGTATGTA